>NW_013953025.1:101223-104227 GCF_001266775.1 Austrofundulus limnaeus | reverse complement strand
GAGAGACAGACAGAGACAGACAGAGAGACAGACAGAGAGACAGAGACAGAGACAGACAGAGAGACAGACAGAGAGACAGACAGAGACAGAGAAAAAGTTCTATAAAACAAACCCACTGCAGAGTTCTGCTGCTAAAGGAGGTTCTACAAGCTGCTGGATCAGAACTTGGAAGCAGTTCTTCCAATCACTAGATTTAGGATGCTATAATAACTCAGTTTGTTTGTGATTATTATTTAAGGTTACATTTAAATCATTTTAGTTTATGCAAAACCCGGGATTTTAAGGATGGTTGAAAAAGAAAAACCATAAAAACAGTTTCTCCAAAACTCTTTACTAGTAATGTCCCAATACCTGTCTTCTTTTAAAGCCTGATACCCAGAACCGATACCATGTTTGTTCCATGAGACTCCACTGTGAACACCTGGCTGTCAATGTGAGCTGTGCAGACGTGTCACTGTTTATAGCCGTACACAGGCTGTGGATGCGACCTGTTAGCATGTGGATTCTGAAGCTGATGAGTCATCAGAGCTGGTTAGGCTTAGGGTTATTTCACTGTTTAATTTCAGCCTCTGGTGGGCTGCTTCTGCACAGCGTGTATTTACAGAACGAGAGCGGCGTGCTGGAGGTAGAACTGACTGAAGCATCGATCCAGTAGCTTTAAAATCAACACGGTCCGACATGCTACCATTATGTCTCTGTGGGTTCTCAGTCATCCAGGACATGGAAATTTAAAAGAACAAAGGGGAAGTAACCCTGTTCTGTAGCTGAAGTCATGGAGCTACAAGATTTAAAGGCACCAGGTTTTTATCAATGTCCTAAATACTTGGACTGATCTGCTCAACCCCACCCACATAAAGTCAKATAAAATGAGACCTGACTGAGGTCAAACATCAGATCTCTAGGCTGGGTTATAGTCGCGCTTTGGGTTGTTGCGCAAGCTCCGCGGAGTGCACGCGCTGCCGAGCCGCGCGCTGTGTGAAAACATAGTTGACGTTCATGTTATCGCTTTTCTTCCGTCACCGACAGACGGCAGTACGGTGCCAAACCAGCGGAAAAGTAGACGGGAAGAGTGTAGAAGAAGAAACGCTTGACGTCACACATAACACATTTACCTCTTTCTCCTAGGGGTGCAATGTTACAGGAAATTCACGGTTCGGGTCGATACTTTAGTCTCATGTTCGATATTTTTTCGATGCAAAAAAGAGAAATTTTCATGCCCATTTTTAACTTGTAATTTATTTATATTAATTAGGAACATTTGTTTAACCTCAAAAGTACAGTTTTTAAATTAAATGTTGCTGAAACAGCAAGTTTCTCAGTGGACCTGCGCTCAAAAATGCAGCCTAGGTGGAGTAGTCGAACACAGATCCACTGATCCTTTAACACAGAGCATCTTCAGAAGACATGTTGATAAAGTAAATTTTTAAAATCTGTATTGTTCCATACAGCACTGTTCGATACGGTTACATGTATTGTTGCACCCCTACTTTCTCCATATTATCTGTTTCTCTGTGCTTCACGATCTGAGAGAGCAACACTGGTTTGTTTCCTCCAGGATCACAAACTGGTCGCAAATATTTTTCCATGTCGTCCGACATGTTAACTCATCTGTCTTTAAAGCTGTTGCTATTTCCTTCCTGGGTTTTGTGCCATCTGGTTGTCTTTATGATCTCTCATGGAGGGATCATACAGATGCCGGTACATTTGGACCTGTTCAGCGAGAGCACCTTCGTGACGAGTGGCACGCAGCCTTTACGGAGTTTGAAAATTTCGGAGGTGCACGACCACACGCCAGGACACAACGCGGGGCCAACGCGCGGGGGCGGGGACGCCGCAATTGCGTAACTTTTGACGCAAACCCCCTCGCACCCTGTGCGTCGCGTCAACTATAACCTAAGCTTATCTGATTTAGTACCAGGCTCTAGGTAAAATAAATGTGTTGTATAATCATTGTGTAATGTTTAAGTTCTAAGTACTTGGTATAGGGGAGTACTCAAACCCAATGGGACCCTCCCTGATTCTTACTAACTTCTACGGTTAGCGGAGCTGTCATGTTGTTTTAAACTAGAAGAAGACAAAATAACTTGTTTTTAGCCTCCACACACAAACTTCATTTCTCATCAGATCCTTCACAGTGTGGCTGAGTCTTACCTGTCCCCTGAGGTTCTATGTTGCCTTTACCATCCAGGTACGCCACATTTACTGACAGGAAACAGGAAACACAGTCAGTGCTCAGACTTTGGTCTCAGCTGAACAGAGAGTGGTGAACTGGTATGAGTGGACCCACCTCGTACCATGGTCTCAGCACAACCTTTAGGAATGTTGGTGGCCAAAGCCAACTCAATCAGGTTGATGTCTCGGTCCTCCACAAAGAAAAGTTCTCCTTCTTTCACTGAACGGAACGGCAGCGCGTCCTGAGACCCGTAGCCACTGATGGCCTGGAACATGWGCAGAAGACAACAGCAGCCCGGTCAGGAGACAGGAAGCTGACTGGATCCACATTCTGCTGACAGGAGAAGGATTACACCTACCTCCACGTTACTCCAGCGCAGAGCTTTGTTAAAGTCCTCCACTGTCAGCTTCCTGCGTTTAGCATGCCTCATGAACTGAGAGCTGCTCTGTTAGGGACACAACACCTGTTACATCTCAACAAAACTACAACAACACAACTCAAGAACTGAGAGCTGCTCTGTTAGGAACACGCAACACCTGTTTTTATTCTTACAGATGATCAGAACAACTAGAGAACCCAGGTTTGTTCTGTTGGCTTTAATCAACTGTGTTTTTAGTGATGTTCAGTTTAATCTTTGTATCAGAACAAAGACAATGTAAAACTGTGAAAGAATTATTAACTACAGGTGCTGGTCATAAAATTAGAATATCATGAAAAAGTAGATTTATTTCAGTAATTCCATTTAAAAAGTGAAACTTGTATATTATATTCATACATTACATACAAACTCATTTATTTCAAATGTTTATTTCGTTTAATTTTGATGATTAC
>NW_013953025.1:96650-98545 GCF_001266775.1 Austrofundulus limnaeus | reverse complement strand
GAACAGACAGGTGAACATGTGAACAGACAGGTGAACATGTGAACAGACAGGTGAACATGTGGACACACAGGTGAACATGTGAACACACAGGTGAACAGACAGGTAAACAGCTCCACACCTGAGCCGCCTCTCGCAGACGGTAGCAGACATCTTCAGCCAGCAGAGCGGCCACATCGTCACCCAGTTCCACTCCTGAGCTCTCYGCCATCAGCTTCACAGAGTCGCGAGAAACCTCTGCGAAGCGGCGCTCCTCCCGGTCCGCCATGGTACCGAGACCAGCTGGGTCTGTGAGGGAAACAGACAGATGACTGGTTTTCGTTCATTCATTTTAATTATCATGTAAATGGCACTGCATATAATACATAATAACATTAACATAAAATGGATAACACAATAAAGCATAAAGCTTATTTCTATTGTGGTTCAACACATAGTCATCACACAAAATCACTTACACACAAATAACATCAGTTAAAAAAAAGACTAGATAAAATAAAATACTACTAATAAATATAATCATCAGATTCTTGCCTGACTAGCCTTTGGAATAAGAACTGTTTAACACGACACTTGAACACGGGCTTGTACGCAGTAACCTGAATATACTCTGGTAACTCGTTGCACAACATTACCCCACTATAATGAAAAGTGTATTTGCCATGAGTTTTAACAGCTGGAACTTGAAATGACTTTTTACTAAASCTTGTTCCAATTGAGTGGCGATTTCTTACTGGTTCAAATGGTTGAGATAAGCGGTTTGGAACTTCCTTGTTTACAATACTATAACGAAGATTAACCCTAGCTCACATGGTAGCATTCAACCTGACTAAACTGTTGTGCTCCAGTGTGTGTGCGAGTTCCTACATTTATTAGATATCTTATTACTTTGTTCTGAGCATGTTGTAACTTAGTTTTATATTGTTTACTTAGTCCGGAAATCCAAAATGTGCAAGCATATTCAAACTGACACTGAACTAACGCTGACACAAGCTTTATTTTGTTTTATTTATTTATTTATTTTAGTTTTTAGGTTGACATTTCCAGCTCGTCTATATAGACACTTAAGCCTGGCGTTTGCTTTTTTTTTTTAAAAAAAAAAAAACATTTTCTGCTATGTCTCTCCCAGATAAGGCTTGGTTAAGTTTGACACCAAGATAGCTCACCACCTTAATAAGTCGCCTCCACATTATTGTACTTGGTTTACTGCCGACTTAACGAGTTAGCTTCTGATGTAGCATCATCACCATCATCATCATCATCATCATCATCATCATCATCATCATGTGCATGACTTCAGGCTCTATGAATTCAGACAAGAGAGCTAACATCTTCAATATTTAGAGATTTTTTTTCCAGATAGTTAATTCACATTACTTCTGTTTTGAGGTAAACAAAATAAAATAAGTCTGCAGGAAGATATTTTGTTGATCTGCAGTCCTCTATGCTCCTCTCAGTTCGGTTCAGCTTAGCGAGTTAGCATCTGACGCTATCTGCTCGCTAACAGCACAAAATAACAACCCTATAAAAGAAAAACCTTTGAATAAACCAGATTTTACCCTGATGAAGCTACAGCTGCAGAGGACCGAGCATCGTTACAAATTCGTCCTGTTTATACTTTTCTTCTTCTTCTTCGGTCTTCTCTTCTTCTGCTGCTGCTGCTTTGGATGTCAAACAACCGTACAGGTTTATCAGCGCCACCTGCTGGACTGGAGGCGCTGCCTCCACCCAGACCGCAGAATCTGAGAGACTGCTGTTGGTGTTGTGAATGTATGGGAACAAATATTAGTCTTATTTATATTTGTACTTGTAAATCAGACTTTGTACTTGTGGATTAAGATGGAATGTGTGTGTGTGTGTGTGTGTGTGTGTGTGTGTGTGTGTGTGTGTGTGTGTGT
>NW_013953025.1:94800-96524 GCF_001266775.1 Austrofundulus limnaeus | reverse complement strand
GTTCTACACAAAGGTTCTTGTTCGATAAGGGTGGTCAGACTGGGACCTCCCCGGCGTACGTCATGTCACCTAGCAATCATGACGACGCTAAACAGAAGCAAAAATAGATCCAAATTAGAATAATAAATATTAGCATTAATAACAAAACAATAAAATTAACTTAAGGTAACATTTGAAGAACTAATTGACCTGCTCTGAAGGCGCATGTTTATTTCGCATTTTTTAAAATGACAAATATTTAAAAACATGTCCATACAAATATTAGTATTAGAACCACTAAAATTAAATTTTTATATCACCATATTTTTATTTAAAACATAACATTCTTTTCCCTCGCTTCATCCGCCATTATAGCTTAAAAATCTCTGGTCGGGCCGCAATGCATTATGGGATATGCTGGGCCAGGAAGGATCCATCAGACCTGTCCTTCGATTCGGGCCAAAGGAAGGACGTATTTGTCGGCCGCATCGGAGGAGTCTTCRGTTTTGGACGTCCTTCGTCGCGGSGCTGTGAYRTATGCGGCCGACAAATTCGACCTTCGGAGGACCCGGCCTGATGTTTTGGACACAGCCTAAGAATGATCACATGATCCCAGATGAAGCTAATCACTAATGCTACTTTTACAGAGGGCTAGAATTCAGCGATTTTTAAACATGCTCAGCTAACACACCAGTCATATCAGAACAACCAACAAAATCTTAAAAGAAATTACAAAATCCAAGAGCCACACCCACTTGTCCATTATTTGATTGTGGCCAATCATGTGCCAGATGGCATCCCCCTGGCTCCGCCCCTGACAGAGGTAAATTACCTTTACACTCATGAAATCAAGTGTTGAGTTTACTGACCAAGTCATGTCAACTAATCTAACACTTCTTCATTTTTTAGAGTGCATAAACAACTCTTCACGAGGAGTTCTGGGCAGTTAAATTAAAATCTAGTTATACTTTATAAATTTAAAGTATCATTTTATGTTTTGAAGATAATAAAATAAGTTATGATTAAAAAAAGAAAGAAAGAGAGACATCTGAGAAACAATAAAAACAAACAAAGCTCTCCAGAACCTGGACCAGGACTGAGCTGGACCCTCTTCAGCAGCCTCTAGAAATGATGTGACTCAACATGAAAGTAGATTTAAACCAAACATGAAAACCACTCAAAGCTGGGCCTTTTCAACTCAAACATTACTTCCTGACAGGTGAGCTCTGCTGCGGACCCTCTGAAGTCTTACCTGGAACATGGCGGGTCGGTCAGGAAGCTACTCTCTGTCAGACCTGTTTGTCTTTTAAAGCAGCTGCTCGTCTCATCAGGTGTCCACCGTTTACCAGCTGATGTCTGAATGAACGTCAGGTGTGCTGCAGCTCAGCCACCAATCAGGCGCCTGATCCACGTCATGACGTCATGTCCAGGTAGGTCATGTAGAGGGATGAACGCAGCTGAACTACAAAAACATCAACTACAGAAATATTTACTAAGATAGTTGATTTGAGGACTTTTAAAGAATGATCTGCAGGATGAGCTGGTGTTTAACTATTTATTTTTATATGTATTTACATTTATTTGCCTTAACATATATTTAACTTAACCGTTAACTTAAAATTTAACTTTACATTTATTTACCTTATTTACTTAACTTTGCATTTAACTTAGTGATGGGCAAATGAAGCTTTTCTGAAGCACTGAAGCTTGCTTTGAAAAAGGGTTCATTACTCGAAGCTTTCCAA
>NW_013953025.1:92154-93790 GCF_001266775.1 Austrofundulus limnaeus | reverse complement strand
TATTTAACTTTACATTTATTTACCTTATTTACTTAACTTTGCATTTAACTTATTTACATTTACTTAACTTTACATTTATTTATTTAACTTTACATTTATTSAACATTTAACTTATTTGCATTCAACTTTACATTTAACCTAATTTTTTACTTTACAATTATTCAACTTATTTACATATATTTAACTTACCTCTTTTGTAAGAGTGTTCTGGACCTGAAGGCAACCTATTGTACAAATTTTTGCTCTGTGGGATGAAACCAGAGAAAACCGATGCACACACATAGAGAAGAACATGTTTAGTTTTGCTCTGCGCTCCATCCTTCCAGCAAACATCCAGCCAAAAACTGCTGCCACCCAACCAACAAGGAAAACTTTTATTTTTTTAACCAAGTTGAATTTAGGATACAGACAGAATAAAAAAACTTGAGAAAAGTTTCAGTTGTAGAGCGTTAGTTTGTCCTCTTACAAAAATCTGTCTCTGAACGCTGCTCCTGGTCGGACCTGTGAGAGGAGCAGTCAGGAGCTCAGACACGTCACATGACTCGCCTCCAGCTAAAGTCCTCAGTCCTGCAGGGAACAGGGACATCGTGGAGAACAACACCATGACAGAGCGAGTGGAGGTGGCAGGAGATGACCGACACGTACAAAAACATGGCTTCAGATTCACTTTACAAAACAAGTCACATGAAAGAAAGTCATTAAATAAAAGGTTTGGCCCTCAGACTCTGCTTTATTCATCAGCTGCAACAAACAAATCTGTCACTTTCATTAAAGCCAATAAATCAGAACCTTTTCTCTTTTCAGTTCAAATAAAAAGTTTAAATATAGAACTGTACCTAAAACATCATGAGAGTGTAGAGCTGCTCAAATCCAGACAGGAGCTTTGGGTTTGTTTCAGTCTTGAAATTAAAGTTGAAACATTATCAGAACAAAGTGTAAATACTAAAAACTCAACACTGAAGTGAGTCGTTCTGTGCTCCAGAACCAGAACCAGGACCAGGACTGGATCCTTGTGTTCAGCAGGCTCTGAGGGTCTCCTCCTCTTTAATCTGATAATATTCCAACTTCAGACCGAAACCAACCAGAAGCCATCTTTATAACATCTGTTTGTTTTGGGTGGTCCTGACTCTGCTGGAGGCTTTCATTGTCTTAAAAAATGAACAAAAACACAAAACCAATTTGGTGGTCAAATCATAATTTGTAAATATAAATAAGGATTATATTGTTGAACAACTCTTTTGTCCTGCGGGTCAGAATGGAATGTTGGGCCTCCAGCCACAGGTGAGGGAGGGTCTGTGAGGGAGACCACCAGCAGCTGGCATCAGGTGGCTTCACGTGACCAAGACCCCTCAAACCAGGAGCGTCCTGCCGCCGTGCCCACGGGCAGTAACCATGACGCTGACTCCATCCTATCAGGGAGCAGCGCTGAGCTCAGACCCCGCCCCTTTAATTCAACATGTATTTACAGAAAACTTAGAAGAAGTGGGAGAAAAATCAAAATGAGCTTCTGGTGACAAATATTCACATTTAGATGTAAACCAGGAGCTGCAATGAGACACTGCGACCCCCAACATGATGTGGATCTGATTTAATAACGGGCTGTGTGTATGTCTGTGTGTGTGTGTGTGTGTGTGTG
>NW_013953025.1:89307-91989 GCF_001266775.1 Austrofundulus limnaeus | reverse complement strand
CCCACAAGGATAGAGAGACATAGTATGTGTGTGTGTGTGTGTGTGTGTGTGTGTGTGTGTGTGTGTGTGTGTGTGTGTGTGTGTGTGTTGAAGAACAGGATGTCAGAAGAAAACAGGGACTAAAGAAAAAGAAAAGAGGACAAAGTAAAGTACTGGATGGTGTCCCGAGCTGCAGGACTGAAGCCCAGACCCTCCCTGACCCATGTCCTGTCACGTGTCCCCGTCCCCCCCAGCCCGTCCCCCTTCAGTCCTCCAGGACAATAGGCTCATTGGTGCTTGACGGGACGAGGGGCACGGCCAGAGAGCGGGGCGGCGGCGGTGGCGGGAGCTTGATCCGGACCAGGAGGTGGGGCTTCCTGGCTGCCCGGCGCATCTCTGACTGGGTCAGGTGTTTCCTCAGAGCCCTGCAGGAAGAGGAGCAGAGAAACCTGAGAGATGAGCAGAGTCTGTCCTCTCCTGACAGCCTGTTCCCGCCTCTCAGGCAGGCGCACACCTGTACCTGGTGTCCTTTGTGGCCACGAACACCACAGGGTTAGGAGCTTCTCCCTGGCTGACCTTCTGCCTCTTGATGACAGACTGGGAGGTGGTCCTCATGCCTGAAGTATACGGCCTCCCATTGGCTGGGTAGGGGACCCCTGCAGCCTGCGGGCCAATGAAAGCACACATGAATGAACAGTTCTGATCCTCCGGGGAGCTGCAGGACTACACTGACCGTGTCAAAGCCTCTCTTTCCCAGCAGGCTCTGGGCCACTCGAGGCTGGCTGGCCTGGTTTCTGTTGATGGGTGTCGGGGGTCCTCTGGAGGCCTTCAGTTTTAGAGGCGCTGATACCGCTGGAGGAGCAGCACAGCATTCAGACAACACAAGTGATCACACAGGAGCCAGAGAGTACAAAACAGTACAATGAAAAAGGAATTACATCTTTAAAAACATTTATAAACACTAAAATGAAGAAAACTATTCTGAACATTTCCAGAATAAAATCAAAATAAAATATCTGCAGTTTTGAGAGGATGGAAACCCAAACACTGGTTGGTACACAGGCCTCTGAGTTCTCTAAACACTGGAACAAACAGAACGGTCCAGGCTGAACTCAACACAATGTGCTTCCTTTATAAACTTCAGCTGATTTCAGAGAACTGAGGCCAACATTTGAGACTCTTATTGTGAAGGAGTGTTCTACTGTTCTGACTGAAGCTGCTGCAGAAACAAAGGAAGCAAGGTGAGCAGGTAAACTTAGCAACCCTGTTAGAAAGAAAGGAGAGAGACAGGTGGAGCAGAGAAACTGAGAGGAAAACAGACAAAGGAAGGTCAGCTGGGCCAGTGATGACACAGGTGCTTTAGCTCTGTGCTAATGTGAAAGCTAACGGCTAAAGCTGTTTGAAGCAGCTCATCTGTATTTTCAATTTCAGGTGGAGTCATGTCTACGTTCTCCTCTGTCAGATACTGTCCAGGACCAACCACAGCCTGACAGTAACCTGGTAACCTTCATCCTTTAGTGTTAGTAACCAGCTGTCAGTGGGACAATTTACTAATTACTTTTCATTTATAAAACTAAACAACCTACAGTACTTTTACTGTGTGTCCTGATCCCAGATCAATATCTGATATTAGTCAATAAGCGAACACCAGATTATATCAGCCTGCATCTAAAATCACAGATATAAGTGGTCCACTCCAGTGGTCCACTCAGGGTTCTATCCAAAACACTGAAAGCACCTTGAATAGTTAAGTTTTACTTTAAGTATATCTAGTTTTTATTGGCTTTATTCAGGTCATTTTTTTAGGCTTTTCCATTTTCTCATTAATAACTGTACAATCTGCTTATGTTTAAGACAAAACTGATGTAACTTATTAGTTCATAATAAATGGGACCAGTCTTTGTCATAACTGCTGTTGTTTACTGTTGGATCTGATCAAGACCTTGTAAGATGCCACACTATAAAAAGTAATAAAAATATATATGATGTTATATCGAGTTGACATGTATCATCTGATACTCGGGGCTGTGGTATCTAGGGATGGGTACCAAATTCGATACTTTTTTAAGTACAGACCGAATTCTGTCTGTACTACCGAGTATCTATTCAAGAAACATCAAACGGTTCCATGTTTCAGTACCTAAACRCATCATTGCAACCATATTGGCGTAAGAGTGGTGAGTTTTCCATGCTTGTCCTGAATGCAGCATCACGCAAGAGCGTAATGATGTCAGCAGCCGCTGKTTCAGTAAACAGAGGCAGAGCTCGGTCTGAACGTAGCTTCACAGCTCGCAGCTCCTGAAGTAAAACTCACCGAACAGACCGCCTCTGAATTATCTGGTGGATTAATTATCTTGTGAGCACGATGTTTGCTTGCTCAAAGTAAGTAAAGTACCACCACTTTCTTTATTTCATCCACCATTAAACAGAGACCGGCAGAGGAAAACAACAGAGGAGCTTCCTGACTGTCTGAACACGTCTGACCTGAAAGAGCACAAGCAGCCAACTTGAAGTGTTGGACTCGTTTAGGATGTTCAAAACGTAACTTGACTATCTTTTATTTATTTTAACTGCATCCTCTGTTGTTTATTTGATTTAAACTTATTTGCCTTCCATGGACCTCCATCAAACATTGGGCCTCATGCAAGAACCGTTCGTACGCACAGATTTGTTCTTAAATTGTGCGTACGAGTGATTTAGGAG
>NW_013953025.1:84532-88518 GCF_001266775.1 Austrofundulus limnaeus | reverse complement strand
CTCCTAAATCACTCGTACGCACAATTTAAGAACAAATCTGTGCGTACGAACGGTTCTTGCATGAGGCCCAATGTTTCTAGTGGGGAAATGACATCAATAGAAACACGTGGAGCTGGATTTTAACGTGGAGCTGGATTTTAATTTGTGTAATAAGACAAAACAGTCTTGTTGTTTTCAACAGTTTTCAATTTAAAGAAAAAGTTACACAACTGACGTTACAATACAAAGAGTTGGATGTTGTCTTGATATTTTTTTAATTTTTATATATTGAGAAATATGTTAAATAAAAAATAATAATAAAAGTTTATTATTTAAAAAAAACACACWCACAAAGTACAGAAAACTGGTACTGTTAAGTACCGGTACCAATTCCCAGGTACCGGAGATAGGTACCGAATCGATTGAAATGTCAAAGGTACCCATCCCTAGCGGTATCTGATACTTAGGGCTGTGATACTTGGGGCTGCAGTATCTGTACGGTATCAGAAGTGAAAAAGCTGTCGGGACATGTCTATTCGTTTTACAGTCATCAGGTTGTGTTTAGGGCCTACACTCAGTAATATTTGTGCTGTAAATGTGTTTGTGAAGCAGAGAAACAGATGAATAAAGGTAATAAATCTGGCGTGCTGCTCTGGGACTCACCTAAATCCTTCACGATGGCAGCCAGAGACTGTCGAGGTATCAGCTTGCTCTTTACAGGAGTTTTGGTGGCTTTGGGCAGCCTGATCATACCTGCACACATAACGTAAACATGATCAGAGAACAGCTCTAACAGCTGGACCTCATCAGAACCGGGCCGAGGCCGGACTCACACTCAGCTTTGACGGCGTTGGCGTTGATGGAAGCGTAGGGTCTGCGCGCGGCACGTCGCGGCTGCAGGATGTCCTCACACACGCGCCTGGCCACGCGGGTCAGCTTGGTGGTCTGCAGAATGAAGGTCTGCCGGTTCTTGGCCAGCAGCTTGGCCCGCCCCTCGTTGCGGGTGAACGGCGACATGCCCTGGACCTCCTGTCGTGTCATGTGAGCGCGGGGGCCCGCCTCCTGAACACACGTGCAGACAAAATGAAAACGTCTGGAAAGCACCTGCAGCCAGGTTCAAGCAGCAGTTTGGACCTACAGAGCCGGCTCTCGCTGCCCCCTCCAGCTGTGTGGGCGTCTTCAGACCACCATACTTCTTCCAGTAGATCCAACAGGAAGCACACAGTCTGCACTGCATGTTAGGAGGACCCCAGGCGTACCACTGAGGAGACTGGGCCGCTGCGTGACAAACAGCTGAGTCAGTGTGAAAGCATCACTCTACAGGTTGTTCACAACAGCTGAGGACAGGAAGCAGAACTTACTGTGGCAGCTCTCACAGCTCAGCCCTTTCTGAAAACCTGCTGCTCCGTTCACTCCTGGCTTGCTGCCTGGACCCAGGATCTGGTTGGGGTTGGGTTTGGTGCTGGGGAAGAATAAACAGGAGTTATTCTGGAGGTGCTGTAGCTGGGAGCATGTGTGTGTGCAGCAGCAGCAGCTACTCACTAGGTGGGGATGTAGACCTGTTTCAGCTTACTGTCAGCTTCAGCCGCTTTCAGCCGTTTCTGTAAGCAACACAAAACATCTCACTACACAATCTGAGGAACAAACACAGCTGTGTTCACAGGGATGTTGTGCAACCTGTTGAATGTAGCGGTCAGTAGTCTTCCACATGTAGTAGAACTGGACCACGCTGGCCAGAGACTTCCAGGGCAGCTGGAGGACAGAGAGAAGRTTCTTACTAAACTGATTTACTGGTTTATCTTCATTCAGCAGGTGGAAGGCTTGGACCACAGTGAAATGACAAACCACATAAAAGCCTGAAGTGATTGTGTTGTTGTATTGTGTGTGCACACATGGCTAACTCCAGGTGAAGATACTCAGAGTTCATTAAACTCGTTAGCCACACTCAGTTTGATTCCTCTCAGGAAGTTCACTCAGAGTTTCAGGGTTCAGTGAGGCTGGGTCAGACACTGGTTTCATGATATACTGTGAGTTTATAAAAGTCACAGTTTCAAAACAGCTGAAGTTTTCCAGCAGTGTGAACAGTTTCTAATGTCTTGTCAGAGAGACAGTTCACCAGGGCTGCATGATGTTAGGAAAACCTGYGATGTGTGTAACCAGTGTTTAATATTGTGATAATCATACGACTTGTCATAAAAGAACAAATACATGTATGTAGGGTTGATGTCTGTTCTGGGTTCAGAGCAAAAATAACAACAAAACTAATCATTTCCTTTTCAGCATAAATTAAAAACATGAAGAGAATCCATCCAACTGGTCAAATACATGAAGGGCTCCATTTGTTTGGTAAAAAACTTCAAGCTTCTGTCTGAGTGACAGAACTCATAAATGCAAACTTTTGAGCCATTTATTGCAGTTGATGCAGTTTTTTGTGATATGTGTATTGCACAAGCTGTTATGAGGATGAGGATCATTTTCCATATACTGTGCAGCCCTAAAGAGGAGGTCAAACAGCCCTCGTACACAGCTGCCAGCTCTGCAGGTTGTATGAAGAATGTAGGAGGGGAGTTCAACCAASGTCCCAGCCCTCGTCTAAAAGAATAAAGTCAGCTACATGGGAACATGTCAGCTACTGTAAAAAGAAGTTTGCCCTCTGTGCAAACCATGGTTGCAGCTAGAGGAGGCAAMACATCCAACATGACAGCCCATCTACAGGAGGACCACCCATCACTGTCTGCTGAACTCAAGGTAAAGTTGATGCTGTCTTGAAGTGAACGAGCTAACTTTAGCATCAGGCATTAGTGAAACACATCACCATGTTACTGTGGCATATTGTGACATCACAACTTGTCTAGAGGAGTTAGTTTATTGAAAGTGCTTCCATACATTTTGCTGAACATGCATTTCATATGAATGTGTTCATTCTTGATTTCTGTGTGTATATATATATATATACACACATATATTACAGTCTTTATCATTCGTAACCTAAGACACAATAAAAACACATGATACATTACATCATTAAAATTACTTGTCACTCACTATATACTGATTTGTCTGAAGTTATCAGATGTAAACAATCAGTAAAGTTTAAGTTACAGTAGGTGATAAAATTTTATATATGAACGCACACGTTAATGCATTTAATCATGACACTTCTGATCTATAAACACATAATTAAAGCTGACTCTGACTAGTTGTTCTTTTTTCGTTTTAAATACCAATTTCAAACAGTTTGAGATGTAATCCTAATCCCACCAAAGTGTAATAATTTGAAAGTATTTGACAGAAAGAAATGTCTGACTGTAGGCCAGAGTTAGAAGCAGATGAGAAGCCACAGCATAATATTAAGTGTTTTCTGACAATAATACATTAACACATTAAAAGAAGAGAATATATGTGGACAAACTAATTGTTCAGCAGAGTATGACAGGTTCTCCACTGAAGCAGCAGCAGCAGCAGTCTACTGCAGGTTTAGAAGCTGACACAACTCTGAACATCAAACATGCTTTAAATAAAAAGGAAAGCTCACAAAGTCCTGGCGGATGTCGTTAAAGTCTTTGCCGTATTTCTCCAGAGCCTCCTCAAACAGCATGGCCTCCGAGGCGCTCCACTCCTCCATCTCGTCACGGCACAGCACGGGGCCCCCCTGGGGCACCAGGGTGGACATGGCTTTGGCCAGGTCATAGCCGTTCTTCTGCAACGTGTCCATAGCATGGAACTGAAACAGGAGGACAAGCTGTCAATCATACGACCCAGAGACAAAGTGTCTTACAGCAATCTACAGAAGGACCTGTGTAACCTTTGACCCTGAAGCTGAGGTGCTGCTGCTGATGAAGCACACAGGTATGAAGTTTCATTAAGTCATCCTGAGTGGATCAGAACTGATTTACCTTTATACATCTGCCTTCAACAGGTGTTTCAAACAGGACATAAAACACTGAATTAAACTCTACTCTGTATTAAAAACATTAAAGGGTTCCCCTCTCTGTCATGTGGATGGA
>NW_013953025.1:81440-84286 GCF_001266775.1 Austrofundulus limnaeus | reverse complement strand
CTGAGTCATTTCTACCTTCTCCTCTCTGTCAACGCTCTCTGGCTTCATTTAAAAGAGTCGATCATCAGATATTCTCCAAGATTAACCTTCAGGGTGGATATAGCTCGCTAGCAGCCTTGCACCGATGACCTATCCATGTCATCATTTACCCAGAATGCTGTGCATGTAAAAATGGCCCCTTTCGTGTAAGATATTTTTAACCTTTTAGTTTAAAAATGATAAAAACTGAACATCCTACAGTATTTTTACAGTCTTTATTTTACAGTTAAAATACATGTTTATAAAATAAAGTCTAATGTTACAACTAATCAGGGATCTCTTTAAGCTCTACTCTGTATTAAAACATTAAGCTCTACCTGGTATTAAAGTAATGGCTGATGGATGTTTTTACATCCATCAGGTGGTTTAAAAACAAAATGAAAGCCAAAGGCAGCCCCCTGATGTGGACTGAAGCTGTTGGAAGCTGAAAATGTGCAACTACAACACCTGAGCAACTGTAGCAACAATGAAAGCATGAAGACCTAAAAGCTAAGAGGTAGCTTCACCTTGTTCCCGTSTACAGGGGTCAGAGGCTACCAGAGGCTGCATCATGTGGACCAGCAGGTCAGCAGGAACACAGCATGATGGGTAGAAGCCTRCTGTAAAGCCTCAGTCATCCAACAAACCCTAATAAATATCTCTGTAGTTGATGTTTCCAGGAGCTTTCTCACTTCAGAACTGCAGTGTGGAGCTAAAAGCTTTAAACTCTATGAGATACAGCTAYATTCACTGCAGACTCATCTCCCTCCTCTCCACCCGAGTGACAGAAGACGAGCCAACAGGAAGCTTGATGCTCTGAGCAGTGTTCTGTTCTGGCTCAAGTCCTGTGACACAGTTCAGCTGGCTGAAGCCTGCGGTTCGGTTCGATTCGGTTAGGTTAGGTAGCCTAACCCTAACCTCACCGCAGCTGAGCACTGTTTCCTGACAGCAGGGGCCTTTAGAGGCAGAATAAAGCCACACTGCAGAAGGAGTGCAGAGTGACTGAATGAAAAGCAGAAGAAATGTAAGGTTCAGTTGAGCTGAGAGTCAGTGGGACCAGAATCACAACAAACCGGACCTGCAGGATCTGGTACTCGTGGCTCGCTGCCAGACATTTTTAAAGGCCCTGTCACACCGTAACGTTTTACACAACTTATGCAAATCGTGTCCAACATGTTGGCACACGCTGACCAAAGACAGGAAAACATCCATCAGTCACCTGGTTTGGACGTGATCGGATCAGGTTTATAACGACTTCAGATACTTTTGATGATAAAACTACAGACAGGGTTCAGGGTCTCCTCCAGCAGCTGAGAGGAGGAGGTGCAGCACACAGGTGGATACTAGGTTAGCTGAGGAGCCCTGCAGGAGCAGACCATCTGGTGACCCTGATAAGACTGAGCCAGTCCACCGGGCCAACATGGACCACATGGAACCATAGCTGAGTCAAAATGTCAGCCTGTTAGATCATCATTTACAGGCTCTGAGAACTCCTCCAAACATTTGTTCTTTTTTAAAATCTTCAACATGCTAGCATCTGTTCTAGACTTTAGCTGCTCTTCTGCTAGTTTTAGCTTCCATCTGCTGCTTTGTTCATGTTAGCYTTTAGGTGCTGCTGTAAGAAGGCTACAGGTTCACCTCCCAACGATTGTTTCTTTGTGGAGTTTACAGGCTCTGGTTGTCTTTGTGTGTCCCTGTGATGGACAGGAGACATGTCCAGGTGTCCCACACCCCTCACACACTGACTGCAGGAGGTTGGAGGACGCTCCTCACAACCCAGACAAGAGAAGCAGGTAAAAAAATATAAATAAATAGATGGACGAATGCACTGTTCAGCTGCTTTTAGTAGTTTAGCTACTGTTCAGCTGGTTTTAGCTGTTATTTGCTGGTTTTAGGAGTTTAGCTACTGTTTGGCTGGTTTTAGCAGTTTAGTTACTGTTTAGCTGGTTTTAGCTTTTATTTGCTGGTTTTAGCAGTTTAGCTAGTGTTTAGCTGTTATTAGCTGGTTTTAGCAGTTTAGCTACTGTTCAGCTGGTTTTAGCTGTTATTTGCTGATTTTAGCAGTTTAGCTACTGTTTGGCTGGTTTTAGCAGTTTAGTTACTGTTTAGCTGGTTTTAGCAGTTTAGCTAGTGTTTAGCTTGTTTTAGCAGTTTAGCTAGTGTTTAGCTGGTTTTAGCTTTTATCAGCTGGTTTTAGCTGTTATTAGCTGGTTTTAGCAGTTTAGCTACTGTTCAGCTGGTTTTAGCTGTTATTTGCTGATTTTAGCAGTTTAGCTACTGTTCAGCTGGTTTTAGCAGTTTAGTTACTGTTTGGCTGGTTTTAGCTAGCATTCAGCTGGTTTTAGCTAGTATTCAGCTGGTTTTACACAGCTCTTGCTTTAATAACTCAGTCTCAGCTCCTTCAACATGGCGGTGTGCAGCTGAGCTGACTCTAGCAGACCTTCAGACGTGGAGCAGAGTCTGGTGACATCAACACAGGACCTGACGTCAGACACAGACAGGATGGCACATTTTAATGGGTCCATGTGTAGATTTATAAAGAGGTTCTCACCAGAGTAATGTCTCTGGAGGCTGCAGCTGCACTCATGTGGAGGCTGGGCTGGCGGATGGAGCTGCTGCAGTCCAGGGCTCGAGCGAACGTGCCCACAGCTCTGAAACAAGAAGGTTAGCAGCATCAGTCAGCGCCAGTCTGAAACCTGTCAGGTCCATGGTACCACTCTAACACTTCACAGAGTGACCACTAGAGGGAGGCTTTGGCCTGAAGAATTAAACCAGAGCAAAATATGAGCCTGCCTCAAATTTGAGTTTTTATAATTAACCATAAAAAG
>NW_013953025.1:70600-74910 GCF_001266775.1 Austrofundulus limnaeus | reverse complement strand
TCGATTAGTCGACTAATTGAAAAAATAATCGATGATTAATCGATTATAAAAATAATCGTTTGTGGCAGCCCTAGCTGGAACAGGTTTAAAACCACGATCTTCTATTTCAAAGTCAGCTAGCTACCTGAGGATGAGGACTGAAGCCCGGGTTCTAGACAGGACCCTAGGTGCAGGCTGTGGAAGGATGCCCCTGAGACAGTCCAGACCATGAGACCAAGATGTGAGTTGCAGGCAGGTAATCATACAGTGTACAAAATAGAAACAACACTACAAATGAAGATAGGTAGATTTGGACCAGTTTTTCCAACCATCATTATCATCAGCATTGATTTTAGAGCTGGACATTTGTCKTGTATGACTCCTGTCAGAGAGGAGCTACCAGGCAGGAGTCAGAAAACAGATCCAACTCTCTGGAGACATGTTCAAGACAAATCTGTTACACAAATTCTTGAACATGTTCAAATCTTAACAGGAGTGCACATCTCAGCATCATGTGAGTAAACTGACAACCTTCACAAACACCTGAAGACATTAGAGACTCCACTGYAATGCTGTTTGCTAACTGGTCTCCTAGTGACCCACTATCTTTAGACCCGTAGCCACATAAAGGGACTTCACTTACTAAAAAATAGGGATTCAAAAATTCAAGAATTTTTATTTTTTCCACATGCGTACATGAAGAACAAAAGATAGATACGGAGGTCCCAGTTATTGTCAGCAGTTAAAAGTAAAACACAAAGCAATAGATGAGCTATAAAATATGAAAACTATGGTAAAACAAATTACAGAGTGAATTGCACATGGGATGAACTGCAGCATGATGTAAGAGAGAATTCATGTGCCTGATTTCTGTCACTCATTCTTGTTTAGACTATGATGATTCACAGCCTCCTGCATGAAGTGTTTCATGTTTAGCTGCTCTTCTTCTGCACTTCCTGAAGTAGATGTCACTGACTGTGAGGCTGCACCCAGTGATCTTCTGAGCCATGCGCTGCAAAGCTTTTTGTGTTTCCATGCCATACAGTGACACTGAGGTAATGATGCTCTCCACAGCACACCTGTAGAAGCTTGTAAGGATTGTGGTGCCCAGTCTAGCCTGTTCCAACCTCCTTAGGAAGTACAGCCCTTCTTTACCAAGCTGCTGAAGTTTGTGTCCCAGGTGAGGTTACAGCTGATWTGCACCAGGTACTCAATGGAGCGAACAGCTTGCACCTCAGCTCCTCCAATGGAAAGGGGGTGGATAGCGAGTTCTGATGGATCTTCTGAAGTCCACAACTGTTTTGGTTTTTCCATGTTCAGACAAAGGTTGTTCTCTTTACACCATTCCTCCAGTTGTTTTACTTCCTGCCTGTACGCTGTCTCATTATTGTCACTCTGCTAATGCCTTGCTGACATTTGACTGGTAGGACTACTGAGGGCCTAGAACACATCCCTGTGGTGAGCCAGTGTTGAGAGCATTGAGGGAGGACATGATGTGACTGTCTGTGTACTGGATGGTGGTGGAGAGTGATGCTTGGGTAACCTCTAGGTAAAATGTAGTCAAAATACTGTTTTAATTCCTGAGCCAATCAACTCTGTGCATGCCTCTCTCTGTGAAGTCTGATGACAAAGAAGAGGATGAGAAGGAGAATGAGGAAGTTCTACTCAAACAGTTCCTGTCAACATGGCTGACTGAACATTTTTATATAGTAAACTTTGAATATAGAACAATATACTCATTAAATTACACTTTTCTTCAGAATTTTGACATTTTTCTAAAGAACTAAAAATTTTTGCGGAAGACCAAAGATTTTTTGCGGATAACCAGGTTTTTTCAACAGGTTGGCCACTGCACAACCTAAAAAAATCTTTGTTTACCTGATATTGTTCAGTCTAGTAGCCTATTGTGGTGCAACGTTCTTTAGGACCTGTAAAACATCCTCTGATGTAATACTTGGCAGCTTCTCATAGAGTAGCTAGGTGGTTCTGGTGTTTGCAGGGTTCTTGTCCTCAAGACAAAGAAGGCACTGAGAGCATCAGGCAATGAGGGGTCTTCAGGGCATTCAGTGGCCTTCTAGTTGTAGTCAGTTAAGCCCTTGATGCCGGCCCACATGCTATGGGAGTCATTTTTGGTGAAATGTCCTTGGATTTTCAGTGCATAATCATATTTTTAAATTCCACCGAYAAGGTTCCTTCTGGCTGTCACAGCATCACCAGCCTTGAATGCTGAATCCCTAGCTCTCRGCAAAGATCTAACCTCTGTAGATATCCAAGGCTTCTGGTTAAGTTGCACTGTTGTTATTGTTGTTAACCCTCCAAGTCCACTTCTCCAGCTGTTGTTGCTACTTCCTTAAAAATCTGCCACTCAGTTGTCTCAAAACAGTCTTGTAACAAAAGCAGCATCGTTGGGCCACACTGTAAGTGTCTTTTTAGTTTGGTTTACTGTCTGTAAGAAGGGACAAGCATTACAGAGGTGTAATCAGAGAGTCTGAGGTGGGGTAGGGACACTGCTCTATAAGCTCTACATTTGTTTATATAAACTTTGTCCAGGGTGTYGTTGTCTCTGGTTGCAATAACGACATGCTGATGAAACCTTGGTGCAATGTCTGTTAGACTGACACGGTTAAAGTCTCCAGCAATCACATAAAATACATCAGAATGTTCATTTTGAAYGATTTGTATTAAGTTGTGTAGCTTTGCTAGCACCTTGTAAGCTTGAGCGCTCTGTGGTGTGTAAAGAGCTCCACTGCTGAAGTAGTGTGGATGAAGTAGAAGTTGAAGGTCATTAATTCAACAGCTTCAGAACAGCTGCTGTTAACAGTGGAAGAGTTTGAACACCAACCTTTATTGATGTACAGTGCCCCTCCACAAGTCTTTCCTGACAGATCATTTTGGTTGGCTCGAWGGAGTAGAATATTGTTGATCTGGAACAATGGGTCTGGAATTTTATTGTTCAGACATGTTTCCATAAAGGTAAGTGCACAGCAATTTTCCATTTCTTGGAACATGTTCATTCACAGACACATTAAGTCCACTTTGTTGTCCAAAGTCCGCATGTTTGCAAAAAGGACGAAATTGCACCTGGATCAGTTCTTCTGTGTTTACCCATGTCTCTTTCCTGTCCTCCAACCAGCCGGTCGAGGCAGATGGTCTCCTGTCCTGAGCCTGGTTCTGCTGGAGGTTTCTTCCTCATCAGCAGGGAGTTTTTCTTCTCCACCGTTTGCTCAGGATGGGAGACTGTGATGAAGTGATTCAACACAATCTGCTGGTTTCTTCTTTAGATTATTCTTTTTATGTACAGTGCCCTGAGACAAYGTATGTTGTGACTTGGCGCTATATAAATAAACTGAATTGAATTGAATTGAAGGTTTCATGTTGCTAGCCTTTAGTCCAGCTAGTCAGTCTGCTTACCCCGCTTTAGTTTATACTATGTACACCTTCCATTTAACTCGTCATCTTGCTTAGCTGTGATTTAAAGATGGGAGGTGAATCCATCTGGGCCGGTGTTAAGTCCAAGCTCATTTTGTGGAGCTGAAGCATGGCATACTATATTTCACACATTCACTGACTGGGTGGGAAGCTGGAGAAACCGCTGCACAGATGCCTRCTGCCATTTTTGCAGAAAAGGTTTCTTTATAGAAATAAATTGCAATGTTGTCCAAAGTTAAAATAAAAATTAAAGACCAGTAAAAACATGTAAATACATGTCCCAATGCATTTTAAGYTTGATATGAAACCAATCACTATAGCATTACTAAACATACATCAAACCAACATCAATAGAAGGCTTAGACCGTCTCATTTCACAGCAGTTTCATGCAGCCTACTCAGACTGGGATGGATGTGGCCCACCTGGTCCAGGTGAGCCACATCCTCATGAGGATGCAGGCCCTGAACTGAGACACAGCCATAGATAACTGGGCATCAGTGTATTAATCAGTTCAGTTGATCATGCAGATCWCAATATCATGAAGCATGTCTGCATCCAGTGCTGTTCACACAGATCTGTCCCAGCTGCCAGCAGGCACAGTGACAGTACAAAGAAATTATAGTCATTTTAATCAGTCAAATCCTAGACACACATGCACGCACGCGCGCACRCACACACACAGGATCAATAAATAAATCAGCCTCTTATTGTGTCGGGACTGAAAATCACACCAAGATGCTTTCATTTTAAAGGTTAGTGTGTGCGCGCGTGCGTACGTGTGTGTCTGGTCTTTGTCAGGACCCAAGAGGAGGAAGTAGAGCTGGTACTGGAGGCGGGGTGGGCACAATCTGTCTTTACTGGTCTGCATGTCATTAGCACCACCCTGTTGTCTCCTCCCTCC
>NW_013953025.1:66561-70413 GCF_001266775.1 Austrofundulus limnaeus | reverse complement strand
CACACACACACACACACACACACACACACACACACACACACACACACACGAAGAAACGCTCACTGAGATGGTTGAGTTTGTGAAGCACTGACCTGCAGATTCAGATTTCTCTCAGGAACTAAAATTATCAACAATAAAATATGTTTTTCTCTCTATTGTTTATAAATTTAAAATGTGCATTTTAATAAAACATTTTGATGTAAATCGTGTTTTTTTTCCAGATGTAGTGGTCACCTYGTGGTGGAATAAACAGTTCCACCTGTCATTGACCTTGATCTCAGAAGACCTCCTTCACAGAGACAGAACTCTGTTCAAGTTAAAGTCATAACATGTTTTCTTAAACAGTAAAGAGACATTTTCTTCTTGTTAATCAGACAATAAGCAGAATAATCTTCTTTTATTCATAATTTTATCAATGTATGAAAAAGAAAACACAAAAAGAATGTTATTACAATGTTTTATTGCTTTTTGATGTAAATCATTGCTTGAACTTTAACTGTGAAACCACAGTAATTGATTATAGATTGTTAAGTTCAAATATTTTACTTAACTCGTGAATTTTCTTATAATTTTCTTATAAGAAGGTGTATGTCATATCCCTACACAGAACAGCATCATGTAACAGATCCTTTGATCTCTGACTCTAAAACTCTACTTAAATCCTTAAAACCCAGCAGTGTCTAAACATGTAATTGGTAGGTCAGATTTTTAAAGATCTGTGATCAGAAATCAGCCAAAAACAGCAATCTGTGCACCTTTACCTGGTAATAATAATAATAAAAAGGTTGTCCACCACCTTTTATGCCAGAGTTTACAAGTAAGAAATAACCAAACACATAACAACACAAAAATAGTCTATTTTTTACCAGAAGCCCCTCTACATGTTTGTGAAAAATTTATGTTTTAGTTTGGAGGGGTTTCAGTGCTTTGTTGAACAGCTAGTCTCATGGTTAGCCACATTTGATAAAGTCTGCATTATACTTATGTCCAATTTAGTTTATTTGTAAGGTTTTCTTCATGTTTTGTCTTTAACTTTTTATTTTAAAAATATTTACATTTCTCTAACTTTTTCTAGGGTCTGGCTAAAGTTCTTCTACACATAATAGAAGTTGTTGAATATCTGAAGGGTGCACTACCACTACTAGTGGTGAGAAAGTGTATTGCAACTCAATCTATTGTAAACCAATGACATCTCACAGACTTCACTGCCCATTGTCCAAAAACAGATTTTTATTCTGAGGCCCTCAAGGTGGCGGTCACAGCCCTGAGGGTCACAGCCCTGCTGCCCTATGGGTCACAGCCCTGCTGCCCTATGGGTCACAGCCCTGAGGGTCACAGCCCTGCTGCCCTATGGGTCACAGCCCTGTGGGTCACAGCCCTGTGGGTCACAGCCCTGCTGCCCTATGGGTCACAGCCCTTAGGGTCACAGCCCTGTGGGTCACAGCCTTGTGGGTCACAGCCCTGAGGGTCGCAGCCTTGTGGGTCACAGCCCTGAGGGTCACAGCCCTGTGGGTCACAGCCCTGAGGGTCACAGCCCTATGGGTCACAGCCCTGAGGGTCACAGCCCTGTGGGTCACAGCCCTATGGGTCACAGCCCTGAGGGTCACAGCCCTGAGGGTCACAGCCCTGTGGGTCACAGCCCTGAGGGTCACAGCCCTGTGGGTCACAGCCCTGAGGGTCACAGCCTTGTGGGTCACAGCCCTGAGGGTCAGCCCTGAGGGTTGCAGCCTTGTGGGTCACTGCCCAAGGGTTAAAAATCTCTGATCTAAAACATTTTTTGCCCACGTTGGTGGCAGGCAATAGTAAGGTTTGGTAAATTACAGCTAACCGTTGAATTAAAAGCCCAACAGTTAAAAGGTGCATAAAGAGCCAGTCTGAAAACCAATACACTTTAGACTAAAGTAATGTTACTCTGCAGCAGACCATGGTGTAATTCCCAACATAAAAGCTGATGAGGTGCTGTGAGTTTTTATGAGGAAACAGGATGAGAAGCAGGCTCATAAAAAGCAGTGGCTCTTATCATACACAGTCTGTGCAACAGAGCCCCAGAGAGACCCTCTGAGGGGGCTACTTACTTGCATTGCTGTCAGCCAGCGTGTTGAGGTTGCCTGAGATGTCTCGCCTCCTGAACAGACACACCACCTTGGCTTCCACGTTCCCATTGGCTGTCTGTAAGTTGAGAATCTCTGGTTAAAATCAGAACAACAGTCAAACATTGATGCCTAGTTGATTACAAATGATGACCAATTTGTTTGTACTCTTGGTAAAAAAAAATTAACAATGGTCACTAAAAAACATCTAATGAAAATATTTTCATTAAATTTTGGTTCAATAGAATTATTTTAAAAAACTTGTCAAACTGACTTCATCCATAACTTAATGTTTAGTTGCACAACCTTTTGATTCAAGCTTTGTGACTTGTTAACGTGCATTTTCGCAAATTCCACTCTTTTTTAAATTTGGTGTCCTCCTCACTCGGTTTCTTTGGCTCCATTCAGTCTCAAACAGGCAGATGCTGCAGTCGGACACTAATGACCCTTGACCTTTGAGTCCACCTCTAAATCTAATCACTTTGGAAGATGTTCTGCTACTTTTCATATTATCTGACTCTTCAGTTTGTCATCAGTTTTCTTGTAGACCCGTCTAGGGAGGTTGTTTCCAGTCCTGCAGACCTCTTGAATAATCTGAGCAGCAGTAGTCAGGGGAACATCCAGCACATACTTTACATGTTGTTATGTTGTTGTACATGTGAAAATTGTGTGACTTTGACATAAACAACAGGTATTTTACATTTTTACGCATTGTTTGCATGTTGTATATGTGTCAAAGTCACACAAAATGTTTATGCATATTTTGCCTGGTGTGCTTTCCATACACACAACAAAAGCGTGTGAGCTCTCAGTAATCTTCTCCCACACTGTGCCCTGACCTGCCAGGGACTTTAGTGTCTATAATGTAACTAAATTAAACTTGAATGTGTTTGGAGTGTTGTTATTTTACAGATATGTGCAACTCGTACATACAACCAAACTCCTGATCCTTAAAGGAGGCAGCCTCTGTATGTAAAAACCTTTGACCTGTATGCAGGGAAAAGCTTTTGAGTGTGTGGTACTGAGTGGTGGGAAACTAATGCTTGGGTGCAGAAAAAAAATTCAGTCCAGATACTTTTTCTGTACAAATCAAAGTTAGATTAATTTCCTTACGTTTACCCCCATGTAAAGTGAATAAATGATTCTGCCTGGTGTTCCTAACAGAACACATAAAACCTGTGATGCATCAGAAGTCCGTATCCCACTGAGTTTTAGTGTTAAGAGTAGTTGGAGACTCAAGATTGTGAGGAAAGTGTTAATTTCTCAGTTTCAGAGTCAATGAATTTTTGAATGTTTGGGATAAAGTGAACAGCAAGATGCACCGCCACAATCTGAGCAGACAATGGGCCTCATGCAAGAACCGTTCATACGCACAGATTTGTTCTTAAGTTGTGCGTACGAGTGATTTAGGAGAATTTTTGGCATTCACCAATGTTTTCGTATTCTAAGATTTTTTTCAGATACGTACAAACAAAATTCACGAGTGGTCCAGACCTGTCGTATATTTTACGAGCAGTCAGTCTGCTGTTATCCAGACAGGTTTTCTTCATTAATAACTTTATATTTCATTAGTTTGAAGATATTTTGAGTTGAAAATAAATCACACTCCATAATTATGTTGACAATAGGCTATTCTGCTTGAACTGGAATTAGATTGTAAATGCAACTAATGACATAAATTGGTTAGATTAAATTAAACTGGCTTTTAATGCTGTTGTTTAACACTTCAATTTTAAGTACCGGTAAGTAAGTAAGTAAGTAA
>NW_013953025.1:40743-65968 GCF_001266775.1 Austrofundulus limnaeus | reverse complement strand
GTACGAACAAAAGTAAGAGAAATTTAGGATAAGAATATGAACATGTTCTTGCATGAGGCCCAATGTTTGAAAATCACACAGCTAACAGAACTGTATTCTAGGATGTGCACATTATTCTGTTGCCCACTTCCAACCATATCACACCCACCCTGGCAGTAACCCCAAAGCTTATGATTTAATCAGCTGGAGAGCGCTTTAGAAATGAGGACAGGCAGATTTGAACCAATTGTAAAATAATAATGAATTATCATCAGTACAACCCCTGGCAAAAAGTATGGAATCACTGGTCTTGGATGAGCACTCATTCAGACATTTCATTCTGTAAAACAAACTCAGATCAAAAACATGATACAATGATAAGGTCGATCCAAAATGCAACTTGTTGGTTTTCAGGAACACTCAAAGAAATGAGGAGAAAACATTGTGGAAGTCAGTGAATGTTACTTTTATTGACCAAGCACAGGGAAAAAAATATGGAATCACTCAAATCAGAGGTAGAAAATAAGGACACACCCAGTCATTTTCCTTTCCCCAAATGGACACCTGCCTCAGATTAGATCTGCTCATTAGTCTGCAGTTAAAAACACCTGCAGTCATGACACCTTGGAGGGCTGCTGGACGAAGTGGAGTGGTTAGAACCATGGCTCCAACAAGAGAAATGTCTCCTGAAACAAAATAGAGGACTGTGAAACTTMTTGAAGGTAACTCTTCACACATGGTTGCTAAAGATGTGGGCTGTTCATAGTCAGCTGTATCCAAGATATGGACCAAATACAAACAGCATGGAATGGTTGTTAAAGCAAAGCGTACTGGTAGACCAAGAAAGACATCAAAGTGTCAAGACAAACAACTTAAGGCCATTTGTATTGAAAACTGAAAAAGTACAACTAAACAGATGAAGCATAAATGGGAGGAAGCTGGAGCCAATGTATGTGACCGAACCGTAAGAAATCCTCTAAAGGAAATGGGATTTCAATACAGGAAAGCTAAAAGAAAACCATCATTGACACCTAAACAAAAAAGAACAAGACTGCAATGGGCTAAGGAGAGGCAATCATGGACTGTGGATGACTGGATGAAAGGTATCTTCAGTAATGAGTCAAGAATCTGCATTGGACAAGGTGATGATGCTGGAACTGTTGTTTGGTGCCATTCCAGTGAGATTTATGAAGAGGACTGCCTGAAGAAAACAACTTAATTTCCACAGTCCTTGATAATATGGGGCTGCATGTCAGGCAAAGGCACTGGGGAGATGACTGTGGTTCATTCTTCTATCAATGCACAAGTTTACATTGACATTTTGGACAGTTTTCTCATCCCTTCAATCAAACAGATGTTTGGAGGTGATGAAATAATTTTCCAAGATGACAATGCATCCGGCATAAGGCATTGGGCACAAACAGTGAAGGCATTCCTTGGAGAAAGACACATTCA
The DNA here is from genome assembly GCF_001266775.1 of Austrofundulus limnaeus. NCBI lineage: Eukaryota > Metazoa > Chordata > Actinopteri > Cyprinodontiformes > Rivulidae > Austrofundulus > Austrofundulus limnaeus. Next base: position 64,534 of record NW_013953025.1, on the reverse strand, counting down.
GTCGATGTCATGGCCTGCAAATAGTCCAGATCTCAACCCAATTGAAAACCTGTGGTGGAAATTGGAAAAAAAGGTCCACATGAAGGCTCCGACCTGCAAAGCTGATCTGGCAACTGCTATCAAAGAGAGTTGGCACCAAATTGATGAAGAATACTGTTTGTCACTCATCAAGTCCATGCCTCAGAGACTGCAAGCTGTTAAAAGCCAAAGGCGGTGCAACTAAATACTAGTGATGTATTTTGAATGGTCTTTTGTTTATCTGTTTTTCATGATTCCATACTTCTTTCCTCTGAATTGAGTGATTCCATATTTTTTCCCTGTGCTTGGTCAATAAAAGTAACATTCACCGACTTCCAAAATGTTTTCTCTTCATTTCTTTGAGTGTTCCTGAAAGCCAACAAGTTGCACTTTGGAATGACCTTATTATTGTATCATGTTTTTGATCTGAGTGTTATGATTCTGTCACTGTCTGCCCAGATCTTGCCCCAGTTTAGTTTTATTTTATTTCTTGTTCCAGGTCATCCTCGTAGTCTTGTTCCCAGCCTTTCAGTTCACATCCAGCTCCTGCTCACTGCTCTCACCCCTCCCGTCATAGAAACTCTAATCAAGCTCATTTCACTCACCTGTCTCCAGCAGTATTTAACTCAGTCTCACTCTCCAGCTCATTGCCAGATTTTCATCAGCCTCGCCTATGATCTTCCAGCATTCTTGTCCCTTGTCCTGCTCTTGCCTCATGTCCCCGAACTTGCTCATGTCTCCTGGTTTTACATCTCCTACCTCAGCCCATCAGATCCCACCTGCCATCTGCTCTTACGGTAACGACCTTTATTTTGTCTCTTGGATTATTGTCACTCGCCTGCTCCCTGAATGGAACCGCGCCACATCGGACCTCCTGGATCTCGACCCCTGAACGCATCTCTGGACTAACGACTCAGTCATCTCCTTCTAACCTGGTAACGTCCTCTGATCACCGGTGTATGACCCTTGCCCCGTTTCTGACCACAAGTAAGTCCAGCGATCCATTCGCTCTCCGTGACAAAACACAGCCTGGAACCAAAACACATCAGCTGTTGTTTCAACCTGGATCTCATCTCAGCAGGAAAGGTTGGTGACTTTCTTTTTCATAAATAATATTGTGTTCACGACCCAACCTAACCCCAAGCTTCTGTGTCTAGAACTGATGACCCCGGAGTCCGGTCCTAACCTTCCAGCCAAATTTTCTAACAATAAACTTGTTAAAACTTTGACGCTGTTTGGTGTTTATTCAGAGCTCAAAATACAAACCTTAACAGATAATCTGGCCATTATGAGCTAAACCAAGCACACCCTGGAAGGCAAGTATTGAGGGAGCTTTAAATGATCTGGATAAAAGTATTCGTAACATTAACACAACTTTAAGTAATTTATCATTGTCTTGTAATGTTACGGCTCCCCCTGCTGGAGGACAAGCAGCATCACCTAATGTTTCAAGACCTCAGCCTTCCTCATATATGGAGCCCCGTTTGTGCCCACCCGAGAAATTCAAAGGTGATTCCGAGCAGGGTCGAGCTTTTCTCACTCAATGTGAGAAACAATTTGAGTTACAACCCTCATCATTCCCTTCTGAATGCTCCAAGGTCGCTTATGTAATTTCACTTTTGTCTGGTAAAGCCAAGTTATGGGGGACTGCTGAGTGGTAGAGAGACGCTCTCATTTGTTACAAACACCAAGACTTTGCTAGAGAATTACTGAGTTTTTTGTCCGGTTCTTCCCCATCATGAAGCATCCAGAGGCCTGCTAACACTCAAACAGGGGGAACAAGAGGGTCAGAGAGTTTATTATTGATTTTCATACCCTAGCAGTGGACAGCTGGTGGAATGATGAGGCTCTGCAGGACGCCGTTTTGCAGGCATTGAACGAGGGCATCAAGGACGAACTGGCGACTTGAGATCCACCCCAGTCCTTACAGGAATTGGAAGACCTGGCGACACGCATCGATTTAAGGCTGCATGAGCGAAGGCAAAATTGACTAGGTAAAAACTTCTCTGGTACTCATTTGTTACCTTCCAGAAACACTGACACAGGTCAGAGGAAGCCAGGCCGTTACCTTCCCAGTGGAACAAACTACTGTGGAACCCATGCAGATYGGCAGGTGGAAGATTTCTTTGGAGGAGAGGACCCATCATAGGAACGAAGGTCTGTGCTTATACTGTGCTGGTGTTGGTCATATTGCCATTAATTGCCCTGTAAAAGCTAAAAGAACCAAGACTCATGTCTTTAGTCCTGCTCAAGTGAGCCACTCCCTTCCTGTATTGTCAGCAGATTTAAATGTGTCAGGTAAAAATCATGCTGTTAAAGTGTTCATTGACTCTGGGACTGATACMGAGTTTATTGATCACAAGTTTGCTCTTTCTCTGGGACTACAGATTCGTCATTCTGAGAGAAACCATAAGATTCAGGCGCTGGATGGGCACAACCTCAACCACACCAGCTCTAAGACCCTGCCCGTGAAAATGACCATTGGAGGAAATCACACTGAGGAAATAACTTTCTGGTAATCACATCGCCCAACCTTCCCATCGTCCTTGGAGCCACCTGGTTGGAGAAACACAACCCCCACATAAACTGGATCAACAAGGAGATTATGGGTTGGTCAGAACAATGTTCATCCAAATGTCTTTCCGCAGCTAATCTTGAGAAGGAACCTTGTAATGAGGCTTGCCTGCCCTTTCTTGTTTTGACTGATCACAAGAACCTTGAGTATCAAGTCAGCTAAAAGATTAAATCCTCGACAGGCCAGATGGGCTCTGTTTTTCAGTCGTTTCAACTTTGTTTTATCCTACAGACCCGGGACCAAGAACACTAAACCGGATGCCCTGTCGAGAGTTCATGAGTCTGACACAACCAAAGGCGACCAGGGAGGGTTCGTGTTTCCAGATGCTGTGCGCCTGGCCATAAACCAAGTCGAGAGAGAAGTCAGGGCAGCCCACCAGAACCACCCACCTCCCAATGAATGCCCGGATGGCAATTTCTTCGTTCCAGACCACCTAGTTGGTAAAGTATTGGAATTTTGCCATTCTTCACGTCTTTACTGCCATCCAGGTATCACCAAGACAATAATAGTATATTCAGGTCTCAGTTCTGGTGGGGATCCCTAGAAAGGGACGTTAGAGAGTTCATTGGATCTTGTATTCAGTGTGCCCTGGCAAAATCCTCTCGACGGCCACTGGCGGGTCTCCTCAGGTCTCTCCCTATACATCACGCCCTTGGTCACACATTTCTATGGATTTTGTGACTGGTCTGCCGCAGTCTGAGGGTAAGACTGTGATCCTTACGATTGTGGATCGTTTTTCTAAAATGGTACACCTTGTCGCTCTCCCCGGTCTGCCCACAGCCAAGGAAATGGCTCAGGTCTTTATAGACAATGTTTTCAGGTTTCATGGATTGCCAAGCAATATAGTGTCAGACCGGGGCCCTCAGTTTATCTCAGGTTTTTGGAAAAAGTTTTGTGCCATGCTCGACATCTCACTGAGTTTTTCTTCAGGATATCACCCTCAGACTGACGGTCAGAAGGAGAGAGCCAATCAAGAACTGGAGACCCGCCTAAGGATCCTGTGCGGCAACGACGCCACCAAGTGGGCTATGAATCTCTCCCTGGTCGAACATGCACTCAACTGCCTGCCATCAAGTTCCACGAGGCTGTCACCCTTCTATGTGGTCTATGGATACCAGCCGTCTGTGTTTTCTGCCCACGAACGAGCAGCCCAGGTTACCTCAAGCCCATCAAGCAGCCCTTCGGTGTCAGAGAGCTTGGAGAGCCGCCAAGAAAGAACTGGTAAAGTCTACCCTCGTGGCCACCAGAACTGCCAACAGGAGGACTTCTGCCCCCCAGTACCAGATGGGCGATTGAGTGTGGCTCTCCACTAAGGACTTACCGCTGAGGGTAGACTGCCGTAAGCTAGCTCCTCATTTCGTGGGCCCCTTCCCTATCTCCAAGGTGATCAACCCGGCGACTGTCAGACTCAGACTCCCAGGCTCCATGCGTGTTCATCCCACGTTTCATGTGTCCCGGGTCAAGCCTGTCCAACGGTCCAGATTTTGTCCCTCCTCCAGCCCGACTCATCAATGGTGGCCCGGCGTACACGGTTCGCCGCATCCTCAAGTCTCGTCGTTGGGGTCGTGGCATCCAGTACCTCATCGACTGGGAGGGATATGGTCCAGAAGAGAGATTGTGGGAGGGATATGGTCCAGAAGAGAGATTGTGGGTACCAACTTGCCATGTCCTTGATAAAGCCCTCATCAGGGACTTCCATAGAAGCAACCCCAGTCAGCCAGCGCCAGCTAGAGGGCCGTCAGGAGCCGGAGGGGGGGGGGGGGTTCCTGTTATGATTCTGTCACTGTCTGCCCAGATCTTGCCCCAGTTTAGTTTTATTATTTTATTTCTTGTTCCAGTTCATCCTCAGTCTTGTTCCCAGCCTTTCAGTTCACATTCAGCTCCTGCTCATTGCTCTCACCCCTCCCGTCATAGAAACTCTAATCAAGCTCATTTCACTCACCTGTCTCCAGCAGTATTTAACCCAGTCTCACTCTCCAGCTCATTGCCAGATTATCATCAGCCTCACCTATGATCTTCCAGCGTTCTTGTCCCTTGTCCTGCTCTTGCCTCATGTCCCTGACCTTGCTCATGTCTCCTGTCTCAGCCCCTGTTGGATCCCGCCTGCCATCTGCTCTCACGGTAACGACCTTTTTTTGTCTCTTGGATTATTGTCTCTCGCCTGCTCCCTGAACGGAATCGCGCCACATCGGACCTCCTGGATCTCGACCCCTGAACGCATCTCTGGACCAATAACTCAGTCATCTCCTTCTAACCTGGTAATGTCCTCTGATCACCGGTGTATGACCCTTGTCCCGTTTCTGACCACGAGTAAGTCCAGCGATCCATTCGCTCTCCGTGACAAAACACAGCCCGGAACCAAAACACATCAGCTGTTGTTTCATCCTGGATCTCATCTCAGCAGGAAAGGTTGGTGACTTCCTTTTTCACAAATAATATTGTGTTCACGACCCAACCTAACCCTAAGCTTCTGTGTCCAGAACTGACGACCCCGGAGTCYGGTCCTAACCTTCCAGCCAAATTTTCTAACAATAAACTTGTTAAAACTTTGACGTTGTTCGGTGTTTACTCAGAGCTCAAAATACAAACCTTAACACTGAGTTTGTTTTACAGAATGAAATGTCTGAATGAGTGCTCATCCAAGACTGGTGATACCATACGTTTTGCCAGGGGTTGTATAGTGTTGGTCCTGAGTGTTCATGCTTGTAGCCTCAGATGCTTCCTGACATGAGGAGAGCTGGGGTGCAGGTGTAATACAGTTCAGTGCTCTAGGATTACTGAAACTAAACAGAGAAGGGTTTAAAACTCAGGCAGTTTTGAGAGAAGAATTGTTGCACAAATTTCTTGAACATGTTCAAAGTGAAGTGACAAAACAGTGGACCCCCATGGCCCACCAGGGAAACAGTACTGTTCACCAACTAGTCTCCATCAGCTCAGTGACATAAAAGCAGCACTGCCCACACTGTGGATGGACACAAAGTCCCAAAGAAACACGCTTTTGGGGGGGGGGGATTGCCATAAGACCTTTGAGTGTTTCTGTGGGAATTTGTGCCCACTCATTTACAGACAATTTGTGTGGGAGGAGAAGATCTGACATGTAATCTTTGTTCCTGTTCATTGTGAAGGTGCTCTGTGGAGTCCAGGTAACAATCTGTGACAGATAAACATAAGAAATGTAATTATTATTTAGTCATCTGTGCCACAGTGTGTGTGTGTGTTTTTTCTGTTTGTGCAGCAAGGTTAAATTTTAACCACAACATAAGAACCAAAGAGGTGAACTTGTTTCAGTTATGCTCAGAGCTTCAGATATTCCTCCATCCTGGGCCTGGATGACTGGTGCTGATGTTGATCTGTGTTTCTGGGCTCTGCTATCTTCACCACGCAAGATGCTCTGAGTGCTCTACAAGTTCTTCAGTGAAAGAGAGTTACATAAATGATCTTAATCCTCTGGCTGAAAAACAGCCCAGTGTCATATGCTGACACTGTTATGTAAGTACTTCCTGTCCCAGTCCCCACTGCCATAACATCTACCTAACAAGGTGCAGGCTGCATACAGAACGTGGAGTTTAACCTGCTGAGGCGTGAGACCATCATGGTTCACAGCAAAGCACAGAACCAGGATTTATACAGTAAAAAAAAAAAAAACTAAGAGAAGACTACCAACCTTGTTGAGCTCTTCTATTCTTCGTATCAGGTAAGGGTTGCTGGAGGAGTTCTCAAAGTAAACATAGTCTGGAACAAATAAAAACAACAAAAACTGAATTCATCCACTTGTGAAAATTAAAAGTGCTAATTCTACAATGAAAGAGGAAGTTTGACAAAATTGGAGATACTCACAAATCAAATCTCATTTCTTAGAAAGTTGGAATCAAACTTTAGAGATAAAAAGCTAAACAGCTAATATTTAAAGTGCCTGTGATATCAAATTTTTGTAATAAACATGAATGCATTTTTGGAAAGATAGCATTGATAACATATTGCAAAACAAATTTCACACTCACTGCTGAGAAGAACAGTTGTTCAGATATTTGCATGTGAAGAAACAGGAAGTGATGTCAAAAGGGAATGTCAGCATGTAAACCAGAGCTTTGCTACAATAGCTAACACAGACTGTAGAGAAGAATCTGATGTTTCTTTAGATTATTTTTAGTCTCTATCAGAAAGATGAAGAAGAGTTAAAGTTTAAATAATTTTGTTTTAATAGTGACCAGCAAGTTTATTAATGAGTTCCTCTTTGATGTCACTTCCTGTTTCACTTTGGCTGAGCCAAGTTCAAAGAAAATAGCCCAGTTATGGGACAAAACGGGTAAAATCATGTGTACTATGCCGATTTTCTTAAGTATGAAGACGATTTCTTTGACTTTTCGTATTTGAAGGATAGGCATGTCACAGGCACTTTAAATATATTTAGTAAAATCCATCTTTTATTCATTACTTTTCACATGATGAACTAACATTTAAAAAGGCTGGACTTATAATAAACTGATATTCTGTTGCTAGGAATAAAACACTGAATAAAGATAAGGTTTGTTACAAACGACAGAACTTTAAAAMCACATTTTACTAGTTTCTACAGATTTGTGTTCACCCTGTGACAACCCACATTCAGCTTCTCTATCCAATAATCCAGAGGTTAAACATGTGCAGCTGGTAGTTCATATTATATGTTTTCCTCTCGTGTTGTTTTGGAATCAGAACAAATTAAGATAAGTTGTAAGAGATGGCAGTAGTCTTCTAACAGCAGAGGTTTTACACGCCTCTTCCAGAACGGTTTCAGAGAAAGAAGAGCAAAGAGAAGACACATGTCCCCAACATTCATCCCTGACATCTTACAGGTCTCCACATGCAGACAACATTTAAAATGAGTGCTACTGAAATATAAACAAAACAGGAATCCAAAAGCTCCAGCTGGTATTCTCATTGAGCTATAAATAGAAAGTATCCCTCAGCATATTTTTGCATCACGTCAGACCTCCTGAGCTCACCAGCCAGAGCATTTCCACATCTTACTACTGTGTGAACCTCTGAACGTCCACCTGTCTGTGAGAAAAACTCACCGAAGGCTTAAAAACGTAAAGACATGAAATACATATGCAATAATTACCCTAAAAAATGAGTTTATTTGGAAAAACTTTCTAATTAAAAAAGAACAGAAATATAGTCTGGAAAAAGAAATGTTTATACTTAATTTTTCATGACTGTTTTCACCTTATTCCTGATTAAATATGTCCACAAACAGAAGTTACAAAAAAGCTGTTTCTCTGTGGCTAAATGCTAAGACAGTTTAGTTTAAGGACATTCGTCTTCAGTTTTGCTAACTTTAGTTTCAGTATTAATACAGCTCATCATTCTTTCGGTCCTCTGCTGTATTTGTTTCTGGAATTACGAGACAAAGCTGAACTTGTAACTTTCAAAATAAGAGTGCTTTACAGTTCTTGATTTCCTTCAAATAACTTGACAGAACTAACTATGGTATGAAATGCACGACTGAGAGAAGTTCTTTGTCTCAGTGCTGGCTGAAACAGTGAAGCTACCTGACCTCAGCAAACTTTTCTGTTACCACTGTCAGCTCCAAAACACACTCCGTCACAGCTGTTTGGTTTGTCACAGCTTTCTTTACCTTACGTCACATGACCATGCAGGTGGAGCCATCTTAATGTAATCAGATTGAGGTTCTGTTGTGTCTCAGACCTGAACCTGAACTCATCATTTCACCATCTGCAGCAACAGAGGGAATATATGCTAACAGCTAGCTTTTCCTCTTCTTCTCCAGAGGCTGAAGGCACAGATTTCTATCTAAAGACATCAAGAGTGAAGCAGCAGTCAGGTTTTGTTGCTTACGAGTCGTAGTTCACATTTGATCAATGACAAGTACTGTAGACTGTGGACAGCCTCAGTACGTGAATGATACTGAGTCAGTAAAACAATCCTTGGAACAAATTATTATAAATTTCAATTAGGATTGGGCAATAATACTGTAATAGTACAGATTGTGATAGACATGTTTACTTGTTTTGCACAGATATTGTAGAACATTTCAGTAAACTTTTAAAAAGAGAGATGCAAAAAATGCTAACTTTCACTGCAGTCCCTGGACAGGTTCAAATATTATTTAACAGATTCTGATTTGGTAAAAAGCCAGTATTATGTCTAATATTTCTTTATTCACATTAGGGTTGGGCATAACCCTATTGTGTGCAATTAATCGTCAGAAAAACATTAATCGATTATTTTTTGGCACTTGATGATTAATATGATTAATGCCACCAGGCAGAGTCCACTCCTCGTTGCTTCAAATACGACGAACATTTAAAAAAAGTTCTGTAATTTATTTATCAACACAGTTTAAAATTTGATGTACAGCCTGAAGTCTGTAATTTTGACACAATTTGGAACAGATTTTTATGAACAGCAAATCTTTCCCACTAAATTGGTCAAGTGACTAGGACATATGGAGGTCCAGGGACTCCAAGGGATTAATTGTCACCTGTCACCTGCCAGGACTGCACAGGGCCAACACGCAGGGGCGGAGAAGGAGCGACTGCATCATTATTGGTGTATGCCCCCTCACGCCCGACCCTTCAAGTCAACTATAATGCACAATGTCCGTCTGCTCTCCCGCTGCTATCCCCGAGTGACAACCGTCTTGTGGATTGCTCCCAGTCAGAACTGTGAGACACCTTGTGGCTCGGAGCGTGTGATTGGTCAGAAATTCGTGGGTGTGTTTGTTCCTGAGGAACACAGCCCCGCTCCAGCTGCGCTGAGGAGCAGGACTCTGATCAGCTCTGCCTTCTGCAGCTTCTTTTGTTTAAAATGAGGATCTATGATAAATTATAGTCTGCTGCATCTCCAGCTCGTTTATACTCACTCAGGAAAAGACGTCCAAAATAACCCAATCTCCAACCCGCTGTCTCACGTCTTACTAAAGTATAATCTAAGCTTAACCAAGCTCTTGGTAAAAGGACTCACATAATCTTGTCAAGCAGCTGTGACAGAGTGGTCAGGGGAGTCGTCCTGGAACCGGAAGGTCACCGGTTTGATCCCCCGTCCAGCTGTCTCAGTTGTTGTGTCCTTGGGCAAGACACTYCACCTCTGATGTGTGTCTCATCAGTGTATGAATGTGATTGGCACTGATTAGTCTCCATAGATGATTGTACATGTTAGCTTTGTAGAGACCTAATAGAGTGCTGTGTGAATGGATAAATGAGGACACAGATTGTAGTGTGAAGAGCTTTGGGTGTCCTGCTTGGGTAGAAAGGTGATATATATAAGTACAGTCCATTTATGCCTCAGGGAAAACAAATAAAACAGTTTCTTCTGCACATTCAAAGAGACATGAAAGTAGAGGCTGCAAATATCTGGTTAACCACCTCATTCAGAGATGTGTTCAGATAAGACTCAAACTAAACAGCAGCTCATGAAATGTCTTTTTATTCCTCAGAATTATTCATCACTCTGATACTAACAGAGAGTGGCTCTTTGAGGCTGTTCCTGAGAAAAACCTCCATGTGGTCCACCCACAGACAGACAGGGACAGAGAGCCTCTGGAGGGTCTCAGCCAGGTCCTGATGCATCACCACGAGCATAGGATGAGAGAGAAGAGACAGGGTTCTTCCTCTGGTAAACACACTGGAGGAAAGCATCCCTGCACTGTTAATAGTGAAGAAACACAGCATCTCCAGATTACATAACACTGGATGAAGGAGCAGAGGACGTGCACTTCCATGTGCCTGACAAAAAACTAAACAAACACAACTGCAGGCTGGACACAGATCCTTTTTATTCTAATGAAAGATCAAAGCTCCTTACTCCCAGCTACAATCATGGACACCTGTCTGCTGCTGGTCCCATCTCTTCTGCTGGGAAAAGGTGACATCTACAAGTACGTTAAGACAAATGACAAGCAAAGACAAAGTGCCAGCTGGTGTGGTGCAGGATGAGCCGTGCTTTAGGGTGAAAAAGAAAAGATCAAAGAAGTGTTGGACTAATCTCTGTATAAGATAACGGTCTTACACTGCGCGTATGTTGTGAAGTGGAAAATAACTATAGTTAAACTCAAAAACATGACTAACTTTGATTTACCACCACTTCACTTTGTCTTCTGAATAAGGCACTCTGTCCTTCAGCCTAAACTTTCATYTTTTATTTTATTTACCGTTATTTATCCAGGTAAGTCCTGTTGAGATCTCAGATCTCTTTTTCAATGGAGGCCTGGGCCTGAAGGCAACCTATTGTACATGTTTTTAGGGGTGGAGGAGACCGGAGTACCAGGAGAAAACCCACARAAACACAAGGAGAACATGCAAACTCCACACAGAAAGACCCCAGGTCTGAACCAGGGATCAAACCCAAGACCTTCTCGCTGTGAGGCATCACTGCTAACCACTGATCCACTGTGCTGCCTAAAACTCAACAGCATAGTGGTGGCGTTACAAGACCGGAGCTCAGAGTCCAGTACCAGCTCCCAGAGTCCAGATCAGTACCAGCTCCCAGAGTCCAGATGAGTACCAGCTCTCAGAGTCCAGTACCAGCTCACAGAGTCCAGACCAGTACCAGCTCTCAGAGTCCAGCACCAGCTCTCAGAGTCCAGCACCAGCTCTCAGAGTCCAGCACCAGCTCTCAGAGTCCAGCACCAGCTCCCAGAGTCCAGTACCAGCTCCCAGAGTCCAGTACCAGCTCCCAGAGTCCAGATCAGTACCAGCTCAGAGTCCAGTACCAGCTCACAGAGTCCAGTACCATTACCTTCATTCATGTTGGAAATACAAATCCAGATAGTGTTTGGCACAGATCACACTGACGATGATGAATCAGTGTGGTACGATGAAGTTGTGTAATGAAGATAAAGACCCAGTTTACACTGGAAACATTAGTGTTTTATCAATCTTTACTGTGGCCAATCAACAGGATCTAAACAGGTTCATGAATCCACTGAAGATGCCAGGCAGCGCTGCTAGATGGGAAGTGAACTCTCACACAGTGGCTGTAAAGTGATGGTTTGGACCACAGTGAGGTGTGTCGTCAGAGGGGGACACTGTAAGGTGAGGTTTGTGTGTTTCATGTGCACAGACGAGGAGGGGGGCTAAAAATGTTGATTATTGAATTATCTGATGCTGCTCTTCAACCAGATACAATCTGATCTGAGCAACAAAGCAGTTCAATCCAAACTGGTTCAGCTGGACTCAGCAAGGACGACAGTTTGCAGCTCCTCATGTGAGAATCATGTATTGCCACAAAATAAATACTTACAAAATTAAAAATGGTGAGGATACTTGTGATTCTCACTAACAGTTATTGAGAAAAGATTTGTGAACTTTGAACTGCAACAGTGCAGGTGTTTACTGTAAACAACATAGGCTTGTGCCAAATTGTATCAAGTGAGATTAATCATCAGAGCGTCACTGATTAATATCTGGGTGATCTGCAAGGTGTGCAACAGCAGAGTGAAAACAACCACAAAAAACAAAAATAAAATAAAATAAAATAAGAGTACGACGACAGCCACAAGAAGTGGACCCAGGCCACAGTCAGCTATAAAACAACTGTTCAGCTACCCAACATTCAGACAACAAGCCTCTGTGGACCCCCGTCTGTCTGTCATAGCAGGAGGTGAAGTGTGTGTGTGTGTGTGTGTGGGGGGGGGGGGGGGGGGGGGGGGGGGGGGGGGTCATCAGACATTTAAGTGACAATATTTAACACTAAGAACACTCCTTATACAACATTAGCTAAACAGTGTGTAGAACTTGGGAAAACAACTTTTTTGTGTATTTAACAGTACAGGGACAGCAAAATGTGAAAACCCAAACAGATGACATCATCACCAAGACAAGAGGAAACAAAGATAACGTTAACTCAGCACTTCAATAAACTCCCCCACATGAGAGAAATGATCCACTCAACATCAGAGACAAGAGAAAAGAGAAATAACTACACCTGCTCTTCATCATCTGAGTCATATTTATAGTAACAATAATGAAATTTAGTGGGGAYGCACCACATGTCAGCATCAACATCAGTATTGGCCGATGTTGGTCATTTTATAGTATCGGTCCGATAAGACAAACTGGGCTGATGTCAACATCTGATATTGATTTCCCACTTGTTGTTGTTTGTGTTTGTGGAGGGGAGGTGTTTGGTTGAGTGGTGTTTGATCGTGATAGTGATGCTGTGCAGGAATCACTGAAGTACAGAGTCATGTCTGCGGTCTGGTCGTTGGTTTACCGTACTGAAAAAAGACACGTGTTTGTGTGGATAATTTGTACATAAATAATTTGTGTGTTTGTGTAATATCAGTTATCAACTATAACACCAATAAATGTTCGTATCGGAGCATCCCTACATTTAGGTTCATCTGTGAAGCTCTTCTTTAAAAAATAGTTTTTTGTTTTCACATGAAAACCATAGCAGTGTACAAAAATATTGATACACTGAAATATACTTCATTTCCTGATACTGTTTAAATTCTCAAAATCTCTTTTTAATTAAGGCTTAATGAATAGATGTAAGAAGAAATGTGAAATACAAGTGTTCTTCTGACTGCATAGCAAAAAACTAAATTTAATCAGATTTTATTAATGTAATGCATGCTGTACATTTTATAATGAGCTTTTAAAATTAGAATTAKTGCTGGGCGGTATGACCAAAGTTTTATATAACGGTATTTTACACATTTACACCGGTTTCATGGTTTATCACGTATTTTTCTTTTCATCAAAGGTCAGCTGATAATAAAATATACAAACATTGCTTATTAACCTTTTTTTTTACTGTACGTCTGTCTGTGTCACTGTTTCCCTCCTCTTTGTGTCTTTTCYCTGACTGGTGGTTGGAGACAGTAGTCATGCATTTTGGTCCAGTCATGAAGGAGGAGGGTTAAGAAAAGATTATGATCGGGTCTGTTGTTTTATGTTATTTAATAAAGATTAACAAGACAACTCACCCTGCACACAAGTCAACTCAACTCCACTACAAAACTACTTCCCCTGGGTTTTTCAAAATAGAACCACGTTAAGTCTCCATCAGCATAACGTCTCCATATTAACTAACCGTGTTAAATCTAACCATGCACGTCACTGAAGAGGTGTTTACTACATTCAGCGATGGCGAAAATGGGATTTTTTTTATGTCAGTCAATAGAAGCAGCTGAATTGGCACCCGCCGCTGCAACAAGCTGCTCAACAATAACATTAGCATGCTAACGCACATAGCAGTGCTGCAAAGAAAAGTGTCCCCCGGGAAACAGTTCACTGGCGGCCACGATGAAGCGTTCCGAACGTGTTCAGGCTATTTAAACCGGTATGTCGGTATTCAGAAAATTTATATCATAACAAAAATAAAAAACGGTATTCGGTACGAACCGGTATACCGCCCAGCACTAATTAGAATCTTTTGAAAATTCAAAATATCAGCTTATTAACAGCAGGACAAGATACAGTGATATATCATATTGTAACTGATGTGTTGTGATTTGTATCATATCACTAATTTATTAGCAATACAAAGCTCTGGAAAAGTAATGAAATATTTTACAACTGGGCATTGTCAAAATTCATTAAACAAATTTCTCATATAATTCCTGAAAATGTATTTATCCATCAAAGGACATGTGACAAAAGTTACACAATAAAACAGAAAATTCAGAAAGATGAAAACAAAACAAAACAAAACTGCTCAATAGAAGTTCAGGATATTTGGTTTTGTTGATAAAGGTTTTGTTTTTCTGGTCTCATGAAGTCAAAACGTGTGTTTAAAAACACATTCTAATTGAAACAGGAAATTTATTGATCCAGTCATGGATCAAACACTTGTGAATGTTACCCTTAAGCTATTTATATATAAAAGTGTGTGTTGTGCAGAAACTACTGAAACAATGAAGACTTGGACATGTCCACTAACCGTTTACAGAAGGTCAGACTAAGTTCACCTGGAAAAGGTTTTACTTCATGTTARATTCATCCTGACATTTGACCTGAAAGCCAAATTTCCTGTCATTTTGGTGAGTAGTGTATGTTACGGTTTATAAAGTGATAAATTATGGAGACTGTTTGATGAGGGAGGCTTTGCTGCATTCAGACTAGCCATTAGCTCCTCAGTCTTGTTAGACACACATCCATAACAGGTAAGATATTATTTATAACCTTTACTCAGAACCCCACATCAATGACTAAACTTTTATTTAAATAGGCAACTTGCACATCAAGTAGGGTTGGGCGATATTGGCAAAAAAAATTAATCACGATTAATTGTGGTATTTAGCCGATAACGATTAATTTGACGATTAATCCCCTGGAGTCCCTGGACACCCTTATGTATAGTCACATGACCAATTTAGTGGAAAATATTTGCTCTTCATAAAAATCTGTTCCAAATTGTGTCAAAATTACAGACTTCAGGCTGTACATCAAATTTTAAATTGTGTTGATAAATAAAATTACAGAAATTTTTTTTTTAAATGTTCATCATATTTGAAGCGGAGAGGAGCACCAAGCGGACCAACCAGGGAAATATCCAGTCAGTCTGCCTGGTGGCATTAATCATATTAATTGTCAAGTGCCAAAAAGTAATCGATTAATGTTTTTCTGATGATTAATTGCACACGATACGATTATGCACAACCCTAACATCAAGTCAATATATTTTGATTTTGTAAAATACAAAAATATACACTAATTACAAAAAAAAGTTTACAAAAGAATATGCCCAGTAAAATGCAGCATCAAAAGAAAAGCAAGCAGAATACAATAATGAGTGATTATACAGCATATTGTAGTGCAGAGCAGCATTTAATCATCATGACCTAAATACTCTGCAGAGCTCTGAATACTGAGATCAGCTGCAACCAGCATGAAACACTTTAACAACTAACCTGTAACACTGGGGTCAGCATTASGAGCTAAAACTGATTCAAGTTTGGTCTCACATGAATCCACTTAATGTTTTTAATCCAATTCATTTCAAGCTATAAAATCAAATGATATAGGCTGAAAGCTAAAACTCCTCAACACAGGCTTGTGTTATTAATGTAAAACAATACAACGCTGTAAGTTTATTTCTCGCGTTATTTCTAATTTCACGTTGTACGAGACGAGACAAAACTCAGAGGTTTATTTATTTTAAATGTGAACAAACTTATATCTTCAGGCGCGTCACGTGACGAGCTACATTTATCTTTAAAGTCAGCAGCGATAATAATGTGACAGCTGAAATGATACAGCGGGGGGGATCATGAAATCAAGCCCCCGGCGAAGCTAACAGAGCTAGCTTCGCTACTTTACAGCTCAGCAGCTAATGCTAACAGCAGAGTTCCCTCGAAAAGCAAACCCACAGGCTGTTTATCTGCACCTCACCGAAAACACCGAGGCTTTTATCAGCCGCAACTCCAAGTGAAACATGTGAGGCACAATATCCACTTTGTGGCACCAGTTTCATTTTATTTTTAAACTTTCAGAAGCGGTTCCGCAGCCTGGAAAACAGCCTGTTTCTGTTGAGGTGATATATCGACTTGTTAAAGTTGAATAAAAAAATACAAACAGCTTCATTTTGTTCGAGCAACACGTAGAATCAGCTGTGGGTGCATTAAGTCAAAGGGTTTGTTAATTTACTTGGTCAAAATGCAGTTTAAAGACTGTGACGTTGAAAGAAACTAAACTTGACGCACACGGCACCGTGCCGCTTGGACAGCTAGCTAGTTAGCGGCTAACCTCAGACAGCTAGCGGCTAGCTAGCCACGTTCGTGCAGGAGACGAACAATCAGATTGTGTGTGCGCGAGCGTGTGTACATGTACGGGGAGGTGGGGAGGGGGGTCACAAAGATATATAAAGCATTTCTTACCTCCCACTCGGTACATGTTGGCCGCCATCCTCCCGTAACCTTTATCTAAACCGGTCCCAGGCTTATTCCCGCGCGGGTAAAATGATATCGACCGCGATCTGTTTTATTCCTTCATTTATCTTGGACACCCCCGCCGCGAAACAAAGCCGGCTTCGGGCACGAGCCGAGCTGCTGTGGCGGGTAAAAAAAAAGTTAAAAGTTTCCGTTAGTGATATCCAGGAGCTCGTGCCGTCAAATAATGTAATCCTTTTATTCTTTTCCGGCCCCTCGGACGACCTTCTTCTCCTCTTCCTCACTCACTCATTCACACACAGCTAGCCTGTCTCTTACTCCACTCTTCCTCCCATCCTCCGCTCCAAGCTTCATCCTCCTCTTCTTCACCTCCGCTCAGTTCAGCGCRCACACACACACACGCGCGCGCGCAGTTTCTCTTCGTGTGAKCGCCGATCGTCATCTTCGGCAATTGTCGATAATCTCCGGTGAACTTTTCCTCAGACACTCAGAACCTAATCTTCATCAGTCTGGGAGAAAGTACCACAGAGTGACAGTATAACTACAAGTATCTTACCGAAAATTACTTTGGTAAAACTCTGAGTATTACTTGAGTAAAAGTACAGTATCTTACCAAAACATTACTTTGGTAAAAGTTAAAGTCTCCTTTAGGAATATTACTTGAGTAAAAGTCTTAAAGTATCTGACATTTTTTGTRCTTAAGTATTAAAAGTAAAAGTATTGATTTAAAATGAGCAGTTAGATTTTCTGTAAKGACATTTATTAGGAGGTGACYTCCCCAAAACAGCAGAAATGACTGTTGTATTAAAAATAATTAATTAATGTTAAATTTAGGATGCACYAGTCTAGCTGTTTCAGTTTATATACAAATATCAAGGCTGCACAAACCTTTTCCCCAAAATGAAAATCTATCTGAGGGCTGCAGCCAAATGCAATAATATAATTCATGAAATACAAATACCTCCTCTACTTTTAAATACAGTATCAGAATTTTATATACATCTCATTCAACCNGTACAAACTAGTACAATCAGAGTTTTATATATTTATACTTCTCATTCAACCACAGTTAAATTCACTCCATCTAAAAAAGCACTCTTTATATGGATAGTATTTATTTTTTTACAATAATAAGCTGGAATGAAAACAAGCAAAAATGAAATAAAAGTAACGACATTCTACTTCTTGCCTTTTTATTTTTCATTTATTTAGAAATTTATTAATTTCTTTTGTAACAATTAAATACACAACAAAGAACAAAAACATGCAATCAAAATAAAATCAAAAAGGCAGCAGAAGAAGAATAAATCTAATATATGCTCCTTTTTATCCCCAGAATACAGTGTGTTCAAAATGAAAGTAAACTACAACAAAAATCAAAACAACTGAAACACACAAAAAGCAAAGCTAAACTTAACTTTTTAAAACTGTAAGTAGAAAGTACAGATAATTGTATAAAATATAAGGAGTAAAAGTAAAAAGTAGGCTGAAAAATGATTACTCAAGTAAAGTACAGATATCCAATAATTCTACTTAAGTACAGTAATAAAATATTTGTACTTACTTCACAACTCTGCCTTTCATCATCTTCATCGGTTGAGTTCACGTCAGTGTCAGCTCATRGTTCTAACTTTATCAAAAGGCTGTTTTTATAAACAAATAAAATGTGAAATTCACCAGGTTTATTATTGTTTAATAAAAACAAACAGGATACGTGACATTGTTTCTCACCTTTTTCTGAGAAACTCTGAATATCATTTCAGAGTGTTTTAAAGAATAAATGATTTTAATATTCTAACACAGGGGTCCCCAAACTTTTCCCTGTAAGGGCCACAGAACTTTTCCCTTCTCTGGTGGGGGGCCGGAGTCAGTTTGTAACAGAAAAAGTGTGACTATTGCAGGAGTGCCTAAATGTAAAAATGTATTGTTTTCCAGAAAGCACAATCAAATAACCCTCTCTGGGTTCTTCACAGTATGTATTCTGCTGAGCTAACAGTCCACTTTTTAGCTTTGAAAGTTTGTTTGCTCGCATTTGGCCTTGCAAGCCATCATACTTGTCTTTGTGACGGGATTCATAGTGTCGCCGCAGATTGTATTCTTTGAATACCGCCACCGCCTCTTGACAGATGAACAAAAAATAATCATTTGTCCACTGCAGCTTAAATGCCCTGCATTCTGGATCAGTTTTTCTCTTACCTAATCTTTTCACCATTATTCCGTTCTCTCTTTGAGAGGGGCGGGTTTAGGDTTTTTTTCTGGGGGTTGCCAGATAGGGGCACAGACCACAGAAGGGGGGAACAGAATGTCACGTTATATGTGTTTATGTATGAAATAGTTACTAACTAATAATAGTTAATAATGAAAATAGTTCATAACTAAGGAACATTTTATTGCAAAAGTCCAACTTTATAATCAAATATAAATACACATATATGAAAAAAAGAAACCTAAATGCTCTCTGGTATTGTTCTGGGGGCCAGACCAAATGGGGAGGCAGGCCGGATGTGGCCCGCGGGCCGTAGTTTGGGGACCACTGTTCTAACAGCTCATGTGTATTCTGAAAAAGGTAAGGTTTACTTTGTTAGTCAAATATCTCATGAACTGGACAGATTTTAATTAAACTTGCAGTAAGAAATCACTGTATGTTAATTTTAGAGTCAACTACACAAATAAAAAAATAAAAATGTCTTTAATCAGTTTTAGTAATTGACAACATTTAGAGTGGTAGTAGCTGAGGCTGATCAATACTCTGAGCTCTAACAGACTGTCTTTGTTTCATCTTTGACCATTCACCATTTCACTCTGTTTTCCTGTCAGCAAAATATCTCATGAACCACCTGATGAATTTGAAGCAAAGTCAAACAGTAGTCATCCCAGCTGTGATCAGCTAACAGAGACAGCCCCATTTCAAATGATCATGCAGCAGCCAGCACACACTGGCTCAGCTTCAGACACTTTAGTTAAATCTGCTCTGGTAGTAGCTGACACTCATGCTCTCACATACACTGCAGACAAAAGCTGGTTTAAAAATGAAACTAGTGCAGCAGCAGCAGCACTCAGGTCACTGTGCACCACTGCCCCCTGCTGGCCGTCCACACACAGCACACCTGCTGCTCTCAGCATGGACGGCTGTGTCTGCATGTGTGTCTGTTAGACAGATTTTAATGAAACTCTCAGAAAGGAATCACTGGATATACATAAACAACTCATTAACGTCTGAAGTCATCTTGATTCAGGATAACTGACACAACCAAGTGAGCTTAGAAAAGACAAAAATGCTTGTATTTCAGTCAGTTTTAGAAACGTTGGCATGGTCTTGACCAAGAATCTTACCTGACCTTTAGCTCTAAATATTTCCAACCACTGGACAGAGTTTAATAACTTTCATTAAGTCATAGCTGACAGCACATCTGCTACTGATGAACCTTTGGAGTCAATCCATCTCAAGCTGACTGCAGCAGTCAATTGTCTTAAACACAAACACTGAAATAATTCAGTAGATTTTACAGATGTGGAGTTCAGGTTTGATGTGGTAGCAGCTGAGATTCATTCACAACACATACAGTAAGTGTGATATTTTGCATGACAGATCAGTGGTTCCCAACCTTTTTAGACTTGTGTACCCCATGAGCCATGTTGTCATAACACTAGTGCCCCCTCTGTCAAATGTAACGATGATTCTCCAAAACTATAATGTACTACAGCTGATTATTAAATTAAAATTATTTATTTAACCCCCTAGAATGTTTAATTCTCAGGCATTTTATTCTTTTCAACTCTAACGAAACATAAAGATGAAAACGTTGCCTTGAAAGTGAATAAGTAATTAATTAAATAAACCAGGTAATGGCAGGTGCAGAAAACAGCAGCGTCCAAAATACTGTATGTCAGAAACTCACCCAAATGAGCAAATTCCAAGATATTCCACATTTTATACAGGATTACAATTTGTTTTAATTCTGTGATCCCATCAGCAATTTCTGCATTGCAGAAATCCAAGGGAACTACATAACTCAGTCCTATTTTTACATATTTTTTACACACCTGGGAAGTATTTCCATGTACCCTCTGTAATATGCTCACATACCCCTGGTTGGGAATCACTGACATAGATCACACAGCATTATTTAAAACATGATTGTCTCATATAAGACTGAAATAAAAGGCAGCAGACGATATCCATTCCTTCCAGGAACGCTGCATCTTTTATTAAAATGTAATATTGACAAGTACAAAACATACCAACTAGTTAACAGTCTTTAGAAAAAAAGTCATAATTTGCAGTAAACAGATCTATTGTTACAAAACTGAATTAGTAAAAAATTCTCAGTTTATTTTGAGGAGTTGTCACAGTCTTTTAATGTATGCACAAAGATCCTAACTTTTACTAATAAAGCATAAAAGTATGCAAGAAGATGTGAAGAGGAACCACGTCAGGGTTAGGTTAGGTGAAACAACAACAGTCATGTTGTCCACAGCTGAACGTGATGCTCCTCCTGTTCCTCACCAGAGACGGAGGACATCAGAGACAGGTCCACCACGGTCCACAGTGCTCCTGTGTGACAGTAATGTGTGTTTGCTCTCCTGTTAGAGACAACACTGTCAGCCTGTAACAGGCCTCTGCCTCAGCAGCTGAACCAGCAACCCCCTATAATCACTGTACCAGACACTGCCCACAGCTAGCTGGCCACAGGCTCAGGGGAGCTGGTGGAAGTGGACGAGAGCGAGGCCATTCTCTCCCTGCCGTCCCCCGCTCCTCCACTGGTCACCCTCCACTGAAGGATGCAGGTGTCCTTCCCCCCCATGGAGAGGAGGTGGGAGTCGTTGTGGGTGAAGCRGACGTTGGTGACATGGCTGCCGTGACCCTCGTACTTGTGGTTTGGTGCCTGGAGACGAAAAGGCATGATGTAGACTCAGTCACGCTTAAAGAGGACGGTTCATCGTTAAGTAATCCCAGAACCAGAAGTGTAAATCCTACCTGTCTATAACAACAACCTGTTCTACCTGCAGGGTCTTAGATTGTTGAGCAACTAGCAGCTAATCAAACCACAGGTGACTTCAATACTGGCTCACTTTCTTTAYAGCTCATCAGTGTGCACTATTGTGATTCGTTTACCATCCAAGTCATCTCAACTTTGCCATGCTTCTCCTCCTGCATACTTTGTCCTAGAGCTGCCATTGTAATTTATATCTGTAAAGCCCCTGTGTCAAATGATGGCTATGCCTTTTGGTGCCTGTAAAACTTATAGTTTTTGAAATATTAATGTTTAATAAATTATAATGACAGTCAATGGAGCCTTGTATTGGTCCAATACTGCCCCCTGCTGCCTCTACACAATATGGTACTGCACCATAGTTTTATAATATTTAAACTCAGTAGTTCAGTGATTACAATATTAATGATTGTACTTTGATATTTTACTGTAATACTGTCTTTATGTTGTCCTATTGTTGTAATATATTGCACTTAAGTGTCAATAATTGCATTGGCAAGGTAAACTTTTTCTGTATACATACAATCCAATCCCTGGGATTGTCCTCTGCCACATCTCCTATAGTCTCATGATGAGCACTGTGGGCTTTCATGCGGGAGATCAGGGTTCAAACCCAGTTACTGCAACTTTAACAAAAAATCTCTTCAAATTTCATATTGTCACACAATTACCTTAATTAAAAACACCTGCTGACGTGACAGTTTAGAAAACATATTTGATCCTGGACAAAGCTCGTTCTGCAAGTCCAATGCTGCAGGCAAAGCTATGCTGCAATGACATGCTACATGGCAATGCACACTTGTTTTTACATCGTAAAAACCCATGTCTAGTTCAGTTTGGTTTTAGAAACAGTCTAAAACATCCAGCTGACACCTTGTTGACAACATTAAACTCTTATTAGATGCAGGTGGTGTTGTTGAAGCTGTTTTTTCTTCACTTTAATAAAACATTTGACACTTTTAATCACAACTTTCTTAAACTGTCAACAGGTGCTCCACAAGGATCCAACCTTGGACCATGACTGTTCATATATGCAGATAATATAATCATTTATATACATAACAATAATCTGACAGAAGGTGGGAACTAATTAATGATAATTGATTATACAGATTTTATTTGAAAGTTTTATTGCTGTAATTTGGGATTGATTGTATGATGATAATTGTGTAAAGTAAAACTTTTGTCTGTTTTTGTTACAGAAGATGTGYTGTTGGTGTAACATTTGATGCTCCACAGCAGTGGGGTGTGTTGTGTTGACTTCATCTGATATTTGGATGGAAAAACTCTAACCTTCTGTCTGTTAAATGTCAGTAACAGGAGGTGTGCTGAGTGTAAATATTACTGAAGTCAGAAGTAAATCTGGGCTTTGGAATGATTTGCTGTTAAAATGGATTCTGGCTGATCTGGAGAACAATATATTTAGTCTTTAATAAATATGATTATCATGCAGCCATATGTACCTGCAATGAAAACCTCGGGCACTAACTAGAGCTGTTTCTGAACTGAGTGTGGAYTAAAGAAATGATTACCTTGAGTTTAGGACAGGGGTACTGGAAGAGGTGGACCTTACAGAAGTCATCAGCCACAGCTACAAGCCTCTCATTGTGGGAGCGGCACAGAGCGTTGATGTCTGTCCCATCAGAACCCTCCAACCACACGCCTAAAAATCACCAGAACCAGCCRTCAATCTGACCTGATCCAACAGCACCGTGAAGTGTCTGCTAACGGTCAAAGAGACAACACATGCAGGGAACCATGCTTGGTGCTCCTCACCCATGACGTGGAAGCCCAACACACAAGTGTAGGAGGCCCATTCTCTGTCTCTGCTTTCAAAACGGTTCCTCAGCAGCTTACAGCCATCTCCAATCTCCCCTGTTCAAAYGTCAAGAAGGAACAGTTCATCATACTGTCAACAATATAAAAACAAGATGTACCAGATTTGTGAAAGGGATTGAACTCTTGTTCATGTGTGCTGTCACATTTATTTACAATTTAGAATCTCATTTTATTTTACACAAGCTCATTGACAGGCACACTGAGTTTTGTGGGCCTCTCATAGATAATCTACATAACAGGACACGCTGGTATATACCATAAAACCACATTCATTACATCAAATTTGTTTATAACCACTCGAAATAAGCAGCTTATGACATGCCCACTTCAGAAGATGTGGTACGAGTGCTACGCCATATTGTGAGGGGCGGGCTGTCAATGTAAAGGATTTCTGCATAGAATTGCATATAAATATCAGATTTTGTTTGATTTTTCAATTCTTCAGTATATTAAAAGGAAAAAAAATTGTATAGGTCCTCTGGACGGGTTCTTCTTTAATGAAACGTTTCGTCTCTCCTCCAAGAC
>NW_013953025.1:35211-39743 GCF_001266775.1 Austrofundulus limnaeus | reverse complement strand
TTTGATTTTTCAATTCTTCAGTATATTAAAAAATAAGCAATGTTCGTTACCCTTTACCTTTTCAGATCTAATACCAGTTAATATTGACATGTGAATGTTGGAGTGAGCCATACAAAACCATTCAGACACAGCTGTGTGGACTGATTAGCTTTTGTTTTAATCTGTCTCCGACAGGCATCAGCTAAGCAGTGAGTAAAAACCAGGAAAAACACATAAAGTAACAGCTTTCTTCACATCCTGACTCCACCTCACGACATATGTTAAAGGGGCAGGCTACTCCTATATGGAGTCAAGATGACATCATCCCTCACACTAATGTATGTATCTGACTAAAAGCCTCCTGAGTCTGAGACCCTGATCAAGAGGCCCACAACCCAGTCTGCACATAAAATCATCAGTTAAGTCAGAGATAACCACATTATAAAAATATATTACTGTTCACCTAATAAAAGACTATACAATGTGTAGTGTCAATAAATCAGTAGTAAACAACTCCAATAAATTTCTTCAATTAAGTAATTCATCACAAGCTTAATTAGGAAATCCCAGATAGCAAGAAACAATAGTGCTGAGATCAAGTATTCACCTAAGCAAACTATTATTATAGACAAATATCCTGAGCCTGGTYCTGCTGGAGGTTTCTTCCTGATTAGCAGGGAGTTTTTCCTYTCCACCRTTTGCTCAGGATGGGAGACTGTGATGAAGTGATTCAACRCARYCTGCTGGTTTCTTCTTTAGATTGTTATTTTTTATGTACAGTGTCCTGAGACAATGTATGTTGTGACTTGGCGCTATATAAATAAACTGAACTGAATTGAATTGAACTGAAATATGCATGGAATGCTRTGAACACTTTTAAATTAAGTCAAACAAATGGAAAATGTCCCATTGGTTTACATGAAGGGGCAGGGTTTAAATTGTATYGCAGCTAGCCACTAGTATTTGAATATTAGACATTTTTTATGTTGTTATGGAAATATTTATTTAACAAAGACAGAAATACAGTACGTGGTCCAAGAATGAAGGTACTCTATGGAATGATCAGCTGAGTTTTATTTGCAACAACAGGAAACACAGAGAACAACATAGAGCCATCAGACTGTCCTCCTGC
Organism: Austrofundulus limnaeus; assembly: GCF_001266775.1. NCBI lineage: Eukaryota > Metazoa > Chordata > Actinopteri > Cyprinodontiformes > Rivulidae > Austrofundulus > Austrofundulus limnaeus. Next base: position 38,632 of record NW_013953025.1, on the reverse strand, counting down.
TCTCTGCTCCTGCTTCTGATGCAGTTAAGGCCTCATATATACTGTTTAACAAACACTATTATGTCATCTTAATAGAGCAAGATTTCATCCTAGGTCAAGGGAAAAWACAAAGATAAACACAAGTGATATCTAAGAATGACTGTTGTTAACAAAYCTTGTTCTGACTTTAATCATTCTACTGTATCTGTAGATGAACAGCATGTCATGAAAACTTAGGTCATTAAAGCATGTCATGAATTACCGGCTTAAACCTAAAAGTATTAGTTCCATCACATATGTAATTTATTTTTTAAGACATGTTTTTTTAAGCTTAAAAAACATTTAACAAACRAGCCCTGAAGACTTTGTCTCCACACACTTTGACTGATGTCCCAGCTGTTAACTTTTGATAACTATTAGGCAGAAGATTAGTTCAAAGATGACTAGATTGTCCCTTTAAACAGAAGTGTGTGTTTTACAGGGTTATTATGGTCTGCACAGTTCTGGATGTTCACTTACAGTACAGGATCTCGTAGTCTCCTGAATTGGACATGATGTACCTCCCGTCTTTGGACCAATCAAGATGAGTTATGAAGCTGGAGTGTCCCTGATTGAACAGGTAAAAACAGAAAAAGAAATCAAACTGGAGAAAAGGATTCTTCATACTACATAACACCAAACACTTTTTACAGCTTTATTCCTTTTGTATTTCTGTGGACATGAGGAGGTCTCCTGTCTCCACCTGGTACCTGCCTCTGCAGTCGTGTTAAAGTACTGCAGTCGTGGTAAAGTACTGCAGTAAACCTCTGAGATCAATAACAACAGATCTGGACCAGTTTTATAATCACTTGTAACCGTGGTGACAACCTGTGCCCTTTCCTTTTGTTATAAAGAACATAGACGCATGTAGGGAAGAAATGTAACAAATACAGAAACCTGTGTTTTAACTCACGTTACACTTCCCAAACCGACTGTAGCGGCGGCCGCTCTCTGTTACGCTGTAGATATAGATGAAGTTGTCGTGAGAGCCGACAGCTAAGAAGCTTCCATCTGAAGAGAAAAGCAACATTTAGACACAATCACACATTGGACGGAGGTGTCTGAAATCAGCAGATATCCTGGGAGGTTTTGGACCAACTGTCCACCTACGGTTACACAAGCACTTCTAAACAGTGCTGTGACTTATTAAAAAGTGTCTGATTATCGGACGATAAAGCCACAGCAGCCTAAGCTGTGTGCTGACGTGTGAGGAACACACTGCACAGACATGGACCCAATAGAGTGAGGCTTGACAATGGAGGTGGGGCTTAAAGGAAACATACTACAGASAAGACAATAGTCTGCTCTGAACCAGGCAAGAACTGGCGCTGGGGAGACCAAAACCACTTTGGTTAAACGGGGGCTCGCCAGGAATGCAACCTGTGAATGTGGTCACCAAACATGGACAATCTTTTAACATCCTGCACCTTAAGCCTGGAACATCTGACACCTGCAGACCTCTGTCAGGTCACCAACAGAGCCAAGAAATGACTGTCTTTACGGGTTGACACGATGATGATAATGATGATGATGATGATGAGCAGGAGGTTCTCCAGCCTGGCTCAGAACATCTGTGTTCAGACTACCCAACTATGCAGCTCAGACTACATCTGAAGGTGGTCTGAGAAGTTCAGACCCAGACAGCTCACGACAGACTTATAAGGACTAAACATGCTCTTCAAAGATCATAACACTGGGACTGACCTGGTGAGTATCTCATGACAGACAGCTGCTCATTTCCATCAATGGACTCATAGACCACCTTCCTGGTCAGCAGGTCAAGGACAACCCACCTGTAAAGGTGATTCACAAATGTGTTCAATAACAGAAAACATTATGTGGTTACACAGAAAAACTTCTTTTTATGGAGGTTGTGTCTGTGTTACAGTATGTAATGTATTTTACAGTATTACAGATTAATGTATTTTACATTATTACAGACTAATGTATTTTACAGATTATAATGTATTTTACAGTATTAGAGACTAATGTATTTTACAGATTATAATGTATTTTACAGGGACCTGGGTGTGTTGACCTGTGTGTTCAGTTAGTTTAGCTTCAGCAGGTTTACAGTGAATGTAGATGCAGCGACTCACCTGCCTGTGCTGAGGCCGACTGAAACTACTGACCCGTTTGGGCAGAAATCAGCACACAACCCATATTCCTGCAGAGGAAATTATTCCAAATTAAATGCTTCCTTTTTAAAATGAATGCACCTTGTTTGTAAATATGAACCCCAGTTCTATAAAGTAAAGATATTTTCTAAAATGCAACAGAAAATCAAGTCTTCATTGTTCTCTTGTAAATATTCGTGTTCCTTGTTTTTACAGACAATTTTAAAGTTATCGACAAAACAAAATATAAAACCACACCAACTGAAAACTCTTCAATCATGTTAATAAGTCAATAAGTTACAAGCAACAAATAAAATCTTAATCTGATTTCCTCCTGATGTTTTATTTCTGACTCTGAGCAGAAAGYCTTACCTCCAGCGTTATACACCAGTCCAGCTTGTGTTCCACAGTGTTCCACAAACACACCTGTCTGTCATGACCACAGGTGAGGAATATGTTGTGGGAGGGATGAGTGGCCAAACCCCACATTTCATCTACATGTCCCTGGGACAGAGAATGACAAACATCAGGATGTACAGCTGTGTCTATGGAAAACTCACACCATCTCTATGATATTTATCAGTAAGTACATAAATATTCTTGTTGCACCTGTTTTGATTTCATTACATGGAAGAAAACTGAAGAAAACTTATCTTGATCTTAATTCACTGAGAAATTAATCTGTACAACAAGCAGCAATGTTCAGTATTATAATAACACTGTATTAATTAAATGGTAAATGGACTGAACTTATAGAGTGCTTTATCAAGTCCCTCTGGACCCCAAAATGCTTTACACTTACAGACATTCACCMATTCACACTCACATTCACACACTGATGATGGTAAGTTACGTTGTAGCCACAGCTGCCCTGGGACACACTGACAGAGGCGGGGCTGCCAWGCACCGGCGCCACCGGACCCTCTGACCACCATCGGTAGGCAAGGCAGGTGAAGTGTCTTGCCCAAGGACACAACAACTGAAAACAGCTAGACCGGGGATCGAACCGGTGACCTTCTGGTTCCAGGACGTCTCCTCTAACCACTCCACCACAGCCGCCCCTAATTATTACTGTACAGTATTACAATACCACTTTATTATTATTATTAATGTACAGTATTATACAGTCACTGGCCACATTATTAGGTCCACCTGTCCAACTGCTCATTAACGCAAAAGTGTAATCAGCCAATCACATGGCAGCAACTCAATGGGCCTCATGCAAGAACATGTTCGTATTCTTATCCTAAATTTCTCTTACTTTTGTTCGTACAAAGGGTTTGTAC
>NW_013953025.1:31650-34211 GCF_001266775.1 Austrofundulus limnaeus | reverse complement strand
AATAAATGGACAGAGAGCATAACCCCCCCAATGTTAGACCTAAAGTTACGCCCTTGGGTCCAACATGGTACTAACAAAGTGTACCTAATGAAGTGGCTGATGATTGTAATAAGAATGTACAGAAAAACATTTTTTATTCTTTAAGAGCAGTGGGACCTGCAGGTGAAAGTCCTGCATCAGAGTCTGTTCATTAGAAATGGTAGGATAAAAAAAGTTAAATAAATATGTTGTGAGTAGAAACATACCTGCACTATGGCAACAAAGCCATTTGAAAAGGTCCCTCGGAGGATAGCATTCCGGGTTGTCCCAACCAAGAACTCCTCCTCATCCACCACTGCTATGGTGCGCACGGCCCCAAACTTTTCTGGAATCTAGGAAAAGGTTCTGGTTAGTCAGGTGATGCCCAGAGTTTGCCTCCGAGGTGAAGGTTACGTCTCCTGGCCATTAACAGGTGTAGTCAGACACATCCAGTCGTGGTTCACCTCACACTCAGTCTCAGGAGCCAGGTCAGCGCTCCAGCGGATGATCTTCCGGTCTTTCCCACCCCCGCTGAGCAGAGCGCCGCCCTGCAGGATGCACAGGGTAAACACGCTGCCTTCATGTGCTCTGGTCTGTCGCATGATCTGGTAGGTCTCTGGTAGTAGAACAAATGGAGACAATTTGTTTTAATATAGTGATGAAATGGTATAATTCTGTGGACTAATATTAATCTATAGATTTATTAAAAMCTGACCTTTAGCTCCTTTACCCAGAGTCTTAACATCTGCAGCTGACTTTCCCCACGTCAGGATGTTTCCTTCAGAGTCTCCRGTCAAAACGTCTCCAGTCAGGCTGAACACAAAGCACTGGATGAACTTGGGCTTCTTGTATTTCTGCAAGTAAACCAGCAGCATATTTATCAYGTAGAACTACAGTTTTCAATCTGTTGCAGTCAGCTTCAAACAGCAGTCTGCAGAATGTCACAGCAGCTCATCGAATCACATTACARGAGATTGTCAGCAGAAATTATTGATTTAGTTTTTGTAAAACAAACCAACCCCCTACTGGGTGTTAGTAAGACAATAATTAGTGAAATATTAACTCTTAATTAAACATTAATTATGGTTTATTCTGAATGATCCAATGCAACAAGGAATACACCATTAATTATAAATTATGTTTCTTTTAACAGTACTGTAGACACAGTGTATGTTTCTAAATAAAGGGTTAGTCTGGTCATCTTTGAAGTCAAATACTTGTTGTTGTTAAAMCTTCTCCACAGTTAGTACTTCATCAGCTGATAAAGTACTAACTACCTGTGGTTGGTGGCACTAATCTAAACATTAGTTGCACTAACCTTAAAGCACTAACTCAAATTTTAGGTCCCCTAATTCTAAAGCACTAATGCACTAAAAAAATGAGGAAAAGCTRATTCTAAAGCACTAATATAACCCAGCTGATATCCTCCCTGTCAGGGACAGCTGATCAGATTGTTAAAGTAATTCTGTTCAATCTAAACTCTAAAGCAAAGTCTGAGTTTCCTTTGGAGATTTTTACTAGTTGTTTTCTTATTTCTTGTCAGCCTCAGGTTTTTTCAGTGATCTTTGTGTTTTACAAACAGCTGTAAATCCAACACGTCTTACTCCAAAGATCCCTTGCTTCTTGGTGAACTGTCCTGCGCTGAGGGTCCAGAAGTAGACGTGAGATTTACCGCAAGTGATGATGATGGTGCTGTCACTCGGGTTGAAGTCCACAGCGAACACGGCCTCGTTGGTACTCTGCACACACAGCAGCACAGCAAGCTTTACCTTTAGTAATATCTACTAACATCAACTGACTCTGGATCTGAAGAAGAAATCACAAACATGTACTGACTATTGGGTTGTGCTTAGCTGAAAACAACATCAGTAATTTAGGGAGAAAGTGTTGACAGCTGTTTCTGTCACTCCCTGACTGTCAAACAGGACCAAAGAGTCACAGATCATTAAACATCTGGAACTCTCAGGCAGACCCACACAGTCAAGTTTCATGTGTCCAACTTAAAGTCCACGGGCCAAATCTGGTCCTCGTTGACATTCTACCCAGCCCCAAAGGTAWTACTTTAAAATTCTTTATGGTTTCTTTTTGTTTCGTCACTGTATTTAGTGCAGTGTTCTCATGACTGTTTCTGTTTTCTCTTATTATTTTTAACGTAATTGGATTTTTAGTGAGGGTTTTCTTTTTTACTTGATTTGCTAAAATGTATCTCAAAGAGATAATATATCAAGAATTTGTTTACAGAACATAAAGCATAAGAAGAAAATGCTGAATTTATTTTAATTTATGTATATTCTAAATGCTACATTAAACATAATTTGGAAAAGGTAATATGTATAAGAATAATTTGTTATATAACATTTTTTTTATAAATACTGACAGAAATTGGGCCCTGGCTTGGACCAGGTTATGAATTTTGACCCCGTGTAGCTGAGTTTGACCCCCTGACAAGTTAAACAGACCCTTCACTCCCAGTTCTGTGAAGGGGTCTGACAAATCTCCAGAGATTGGTCAGAAATATAAAGTGGGCGTGGTTAATGCAGGAC
>NW_013953025.1:19743-30137 GCF_001266775.1 Austrofundulus limnaeus | reverse complement strand
TCGCGCTGCTCTAATCGCGCTTGAGGCGCCGCAGAACTTCCCGACGCTGCTTGAAGCGCCTCCACCATAGACTTTGTATGTAAACCTGCTGCTCCTGACGCTGAAATCGCGTTTGGTGTGAACGCACCATAAGCGTTCAGCAAACCAGAACCATTTATTTGCACACATGCTGAATAAAATCAAAAAACAGGAAAAAGTGATTTTGAATTTACTCCACTTTTGACTTTTCTTGTTGTCTGAGTTTAATCTTTTTCCAACATTTTACACAGTTCTTGCTGAGTTTGTAGTAAATCCTTTGTTTAGGATGTTGCGGTGAACTTACAGCAAAGGAAAACGCCAACGATCCCACTCCCTTCTGGAAGGTCCCCAGGCCGATCTGCTGCAGGGTGACCAGGGTGGTGGAGTCCCAGATATGAACACATGACAGCAGAGGCTGCAGCAAAACGCACAAACACAGCATTTCCCTTTAATACAATGACACTCATTTCAAATTATTAATAGCACAATGCACAAGAGTTTAAATTGAATGTGTAATCATCAGGTTATAGCAAAGTGAACGTGCTGAATACTGATTCATATGAATCAGAGTCACCTGATCAAACTGATAGGAATAAAAGGAATCCGGTTGAGGAAACTGGTAATGATGGAACAACTCTGAAGACAGCTATGTTAAACCCAAAGTCAGGGTGTTCAGTTCATCTGAGCCCAGCTAGATGAGTTTCTATCAACTGTCAGTGAGAAACTAACCTTGTTCACGTCATCTCTTCTTAATATCCCAGATGGAAAAATCAAACTTTAACAACATTAATAAGGAACCTGTCGAATCAAACCAAGGAATAATTCACAAGGTGGGGAGATTTTAGGCAACTATAGTGCATTAGTTGAACATTTGCACTTTCTGGATTTAGTCAAAATATGACAAATAAACATCTTCTTAATGGGTCCCTTGAAGAACGTTTCCATTGTTCTGAGCCGTACCAACAGTTAACCAGGATGCTGAGCAGAAAACACCACAATTTTCCCTACTTTCTTTGAACAATGGCTAAGATATTTTTCTATACCAGCTGGGAAATCCTGATATCCACATAAGGTTTAAGGTTTTCTCTTTAAAATGACATCAATACATCCTCATTAGAACAAGYTAAAATAGGATTCAGACCCATTTTCTACGACCAATCAAACCATATCAAACTATATGTTTGATACAGGAAGTGCCTCGGCCTCAGTGTAATCTGCTGCAGTAGAGCTGCTAACAGGAGACGATGAAACAGGTATGTTTTCAGTTTATTTAGCTCAGCAACGGTGGCCTGTGAAGTCCAAAAAGGTGCATGTTTAATGCAGTTGGTTCGGTTCGAGTCTGGTCTGTATTCACACCAGAAGTGAACTAAAGTGAACTGCACCAGAGTTCGTTTGGAAACGAACTGAGACCACCTCAAAAAGTGGGTCTCGGTCCGGTTGTTTGATCCGCACCAGAGTTCGCATGAGTGTATTCACACCTGCAGAAATGGTCCAGACTAACGCTGGAAACAAACTCTGGTTTGTTTAAAGCGGAGCAAATTGTCAGGTCTGAATAACCTCTAATTCTTTGTTCCTCTACATGTAAAGATGATGCTGATCAAGAGAGAAGAGAATCTAAGATTTAAATATTTAAACAGAGGCGTGTCAAAGCAGGTATCTGTGCTCTTTACTCCATGTTTATCAGGGTGTACAAAGGGAATGCTCAGATTCATACAGCTGGATTTCTTTCTTTGATTTGACTGTAAGTCTGTGAACACGAGGCTCCTGAGCTTCCTGAGTTAGAGGCAACATCATCATCAGAAGCTGTCAGATCCAAGCACCGGGGGGCCACACACCCCTCTAACACAGAATAAACTGATTTAATATACCGGTAATTCGTGTTCAATAAGTTTGTTTTCAATTCATTTCATATGTGGAGTGATTTTAAACCCAGAGTTCAAACCTTCAGTTTTCATGAATTCTTCTTGTGTTGAGTCTTCCTCAGTGAGTTACACCATGCAGTTTATGTTATTAATGGCAACATTTTTATTTTGAGGAATAAAAGCTGTCACCTTTCCATCTTTGTCCATGCCTGCTGCCTGACCAGAAGCCACTCGCACTTTGTCAGGATGAAGGGTGAGACTGAAAAACAAAACCAACCTTTAACTGTACCCAAAGGGCTCAAAGAGCAATAATTTAACTTTTCATTACAATAGAAAAGTTGTATTTTTCATTTCTAAGAATGAAAGCGGCTCATTCTGCCCTGCTGACCAGCGGACGCAGTCTGTGTGTTTGAGATAGTGGCGCTGGGTGCGGTTGTTGATGTGATAAAGCACGATGACACAGGCGATGAAGTACACCGCCTCTCCTGTTGGAAGGAAAAACAAGTTGGCCCGGCAGTCCCGGCCCCGGTAACCATAGCTGGCATGACAGGGTCAAGGTGTCATCACTGAGAGGTTTACACAGGAAGTAAGAAACTGCCTCTAAATGTTTCACAGCAACACATTCATCACTACATTTTTATACTACCTGAGCTTTGCTACATTTTCTCATGTTACAACTAGGACCCATAAATTGGCTGTGTGAGTTTTCAGCACCAAGTTCCATCATTTTGGGAGATTGTCCTATACTGGGATAAGATTGATGGGAAAGATTGTCTCCTGATCTACATCTACAAAGGTCTGAAAATCCTCCTGTCCTCTTCTGCTCTGCCCTGAGCTCTCCGGTTCAGACGAGTTTGTATTGTTTCAAGGGTCCTGCAGTGTTTTTCAGTCAAATGAGATTGGAACACTGAAGGATTGTGACCTTATAACACGTGACAGAGTCAGATATTTAAAACTGGAATCAGCAGGTGAGACTTTTTAAAGGCCTGAAAACTGTAGTCGGTGGCCCCCTTGTTTGAACCACAAGCTACTAAACATTTTACAGAGATTTTACATCCCAGAACAGAACTGTGAAGTAGAAGGAAGTGATTGATGGTATTTAACTGTGCTGTTACATCACCTGAAAAGGTTTTAATCAAAACGGTTCCTCTCTTCTCCTCAAAGCCCCCTTTTCTTATTACCAAGCTGAGCACCACCCTATCCATGCAAATCCCCCTCCCAAAGACACTTTCAACCTTCACCTTTACACTAAAATATAAAAGAACAAAGTGAATAGTTGCACACATTTATTTGGAAAAGGTGATCGTTAGAAACCTCTGAGCAGACTCTCATCCCGTCACATTACATCCCATCTCATCCCATCTCATTGCATCCCATCACATCTCATCTCATCCCATCACATCTCTTCTCATCACATCTCATCACATTACATTTCATCAGTTCCTATCTCATCTCATCCCATCTCATCACATCCCCTCTTATCTCATCACATCACATCTCATCTCATCCCATTTCATCTCATCTTCTCATCTCATCCCATTTCATCTTCTCATCTCATCCCATTTCATCTCATCTTATCTCATCACAGTTTTGCATGCTGTGGTTTTGAGTTGTTAACCTGATTTTAACTATAAAACCAGTGTATGATGAGCTAAAAAGCCTGATTCATGACGCAGTGAAAGTCAACTCATGACGGTTTCTCTACATCCCATCTCAACTCATCTCATCTCATCCTATCAAATCTCATCTCATCACATCCCATCTCATCTCATCTCATCCCATTTCATCCCCATTTCAACACTTCTCATCACATCATATCACATCAAATCTCATCCCATCCCATCTCGTCTCATCCCATTCCATCTCATCTCATCTCATCTCATCCCATTTCATCACATCACATCACATCCCATTTCATTTAATCTCATTTCATCCCATCCCATCTCATCTCATCACATCCATCACATCTCATCCCATCACATCTCACCCTATTTCATCTCATCTCGTCACATCCCATCTCATCCCATCATCACATCACATCTCATCACATTTCATCTCAACTCATCCCATCAAATCTCATCACATCCCATCTCATCCCATCACATCCCATCTCATCCCATCACATCACATCTCATCACATCGCATCCCATCCCATCACATCACATCTCATACCATCCCATCCCATCTCATCTCATCTCATCTCATCTCATCAGCCAGTTAAATGCTTCCCTCAAGCTGTTGGTAAAGTTTACCCTCAGTTAGAAAGCCAACATCTAACTGGATTTAGCCACAATAAGAACTCATTACTAATCTCTGAAATATTTAATAGTTTACCTGAGGATTTTATTGAACTGGATGCTGAACAGTGTCTGACAAAGTTGAAGTGGGATTTTTTGAATAGAGCTCCTCTACATGCTCAGAGATTGGGATTTGTTTTAATTTGAGGATGGCACACATTTCAGATTTGTATTTCTTTAAGAAGTAAACTAATTCTGTATTATATTCCTTCACCGGTACAGTTATCCTGTGCTTTGTTTAAAAACCCAGGAAGATACTTTATGTTCATGGTTGGAATGTGACAAAAAGAAGTGAAGAAGTTAAGGTGGTTTGAATCGTTTGTAGGTTCTGCAACAGAACAGTGTTTTATCTGAATCCAGCAGCACAGTAAAATCAGCAGAGTTTGAAGACAAGGCTCCAGGAAAAGTTCAGTCTGAACTCAGAGCTGAAACCTTGTGGCGGTCAGAAAGGATACACCCAGTCCAGCCTCAGCCTCTCTGAGGGCTCCTCCATCTTCAGCTCATCGTAGTTCTGGATGTTGGAGGGGATGTACATGGTAATGGGCCGGCCCCTGATGAACATTTTTATTGACTGTCCTGAAATATAAGACCAACATAACGTGGACAAACAGACGTGTGGTGGTTGCAGCATAACGTATGTTACTACTGAGCATTTAGAAGTAAAGACAGTAAGGTTTTATTTCTTCTGTTATTTTTAATCTCACAGCAAATTTTAGGTTGTTTTCAAATGAAAAAAAAAAACAGCAGTTATTTATAATAAACAGGTTTGATGTCTAACTTAAATTCAGCATCTTATATATCAGACTTTCACAACAAACTGTGTAGCAGATAAAACAGATCAGTTTTACTGCAGTATTTCCTTCGGTATTAAACCACAATTGTACATTTTTCAGTTGATAAAGGTTGTGCACTGTTGGTGCCATCCCTGAAAGTGTAGCTACACACACATAGTTTAAAAATGTCAATGTAACAAATGTATTATTTCATACAACTGAGGAAAAAAGTTAAGCAGTTGGACTAAACAGTGAAAAATAACAAAACTGTATCTGTTAAAAGGTTCTTTGTACTTTAACCAAGCAGCAGAAACAACATGTAGCAGACAGAACATCATGCTCAGTCAGTAGGATTATATTGGTCAGCAAAAGAATGGAAATAAAATATATAAATGTTTTATCTCCCTGTTGAAGAGGATATAAGAACAGAGCTCAGGCTGACATCTACCTTGGCTGTATGTTCCTCTTCTTGAGCCGGGGGAGCCTGTGGGCAGACAGCAGCACAATTTACTTAGATAAATAATACTTTGTGTGATTGATCAATCTATTAATATTTGTTTATCCTTGAAAAACTAATCAGTTTATTGTTGATTGGTGTCAAAGGCACAGTTTGATCCTGGTTTAGGTCCTACATGATGAATAGGATCTGTCTGTTCATTAGAAGAATGCTCCTCTTCTGTAGCTCCTCTGACTTGTGGGGTACCTCAAGACTCGACTCTAGTTCCTCTGGCTTTTAATCGTTACATGCTGCCTTTGGGGTCTATTTATACAAAATAAAGATTCCTCTCCACTGTTTTGATGATGGCATTCAGGTTTAGATGTCCATTAATCCACAATGTGTGAAATACAAAAAAATCTGGTTGACACTGAATTTCTGACATCATCAGCTTTGGGAAATGTATTTCTTTTGACAATCCTGGTCCCTTGGCTTCATACAGTTGCTCTGTTGTCTGGAATTTAGGTTTTATTTTCTTTAGTTTCAATAGATATTTAGATGGTAAAATACAGGTTTTTCCAACTAAGACGCACGGCCAAGGTGAAGTCATAGCTCCCAACCAAAGACCCTCTAATCCATACTCTTATCACATGGCRGTTAGATTATTGTAATGCTTTGTACGTTGGTTTAGATCAATCTTTTCTGAATCGATTACAAGTTGTCCAGAAAGCAGCAGCTCGTCTTTCAACAGGTACTAAAAATAAACGTCTCTCGTTCTGGCTTCTCTCCAATGGTTTCCTGTTTGCTCTAGGATATATTTTAAGATTTTATTGCTTACTTTTAAAGTTTGGCTTCACCACACCTTTGTGATCTCCTTAACATCCACACTCAAGTTAGAGGACTTTGACCATCCAACCAGTTTCTCTTAGATGTTCCTAGATCTAAGCTAAAACTCAGAAGTGATCAGGCTTTTGGAGTTTCTGCCCCAAACCTGTGGAATGTTTTACCTTTTTGCATTCGGACTGTTGAGACTTTCACATCTAAGCTTAAGAGCTGTCTTTACTCAAAACCCGCTGTAGCACTCTTGAGATAGTTAGAAAAAAAGGGTTTAAGATGTCGTTATCATGATTTGTTGTGTGGTAGAACCCAAAGTGCAGGCAGACTCAAAGTTCAAGGTGAGAACAAAAACTAGTTTATTAAACAAAAGAAAAAGGTTGATGTGGCAGCAAAATACTAAAGATAACAATGATAAAAAAAACATGGATGAAGACAAGGCTTGAGGCATGAAAAGTCAATGATCCACTGGAGCAATAGAGACAAGAGACAAGTTAAATAATACTGAGGATGATTGGGCAGTGGGAGCACCTGGGTGATTACTGACTATGGACAGGTGAGTGGGGCAGGATGGAAAAACACTAAGAAACTACTGAGGATAACATGACACAGGAAATGAAGAAAACTAACAGGAAATGAGAAAAATAAGACACAAGATGACCAAACAATGAAACAAAAATAATAAAAAGAACCATAAAACAAGAATCATGACAGTTATGGCTGTTTTGAGAGATGTGTTGCACAAATTGTTGGAATGTGTTCAGAAGTAAAGTGATAAAACAGCACGCCTCTGAGAGCCAAAGCAGGAAACTGAAGCACTGCACTGCTAATGACTGCAGATATTCTGTGAATGTTGTTGTCCAACTGGATCTTTTAGCTCCATTCTGTTAAAAACCTACCTTTATATGGAGGGATGCATATTCCTCGCCACCTTTCATGKCAGAGTTTTACATTAGGATCATTTTACACACAGAAGGAACAAAGTTAGAGCCTATTTAATCAACTGGAGATGTTCAGATCTCAGAACATCTGTTCAGAATGACTTTTAGCTACAACCACACCAAACTGTAGCTAAATATCTGTAAAATTAGCTGAGTTAAAGCTATGGCTGTGTCCAAAACGACAGGCCGGGTCCTCCGGAGGACCCAGACTCCCCAGTCTCGGCAGGCTGGGTCCTTGGTAGACCGGGAAGACCGGAAAAAAAGAGGCTGTGGATTTGGACGGTCTAGCCTCCCCTCCTTACCCCGGCGTACGTCTTGTCACCTAGCAACTGTGACGACGCTAAACAAGCAAACTTAAATCAAAACTAGAAAAATATCAATATATTAGCATTATTAATATCACAAAACTATAAAATTAACTTAAAAGTATCATTTGAAGAACTAATTGACCCGCTGTAGGTTCATGTTTATTTCGCGTTTTTTATGACGAAAAAATAATATTTAAAAACACGTCCATACAAATGATAAAAGTATTAGAATTACAACCGCTAATTTTTTTTAATTTTTAAATCACCACATTTTTATTTAAAATGTATTCTTTTCTCTCGCTTCGTCCGCCATTACTAGCTTAAAGAAATCTCCGGTCGGGCCGCAATGCATTATGGGATATGCTGGGCCGGGAAGGATCCATCGGACCTGTCCTTCGATTTGGGGAAAAAGAAGGACGTATTTGTCGGACACATCGGAGGAGTCTTCCGTTTTGGACGTCCTTCGTCGCAGCGCTGTGACGTATGCGGCCGACAAATTCGACCTTCGGAGGACCCGTCCTGCCGTTTTGGACACAGCCTATGTTTGTGTTGGTTAATTTGATTAGCTGTGGCGGCCATCTTGAATTTGTGTGACTGTATAAGTTCATTGTAGATGGACAGCCAATAATCACAGCAGCTTGTAGGATGTTCTGCAGACAAAGGCAAAAACATTATCGCCCCTTTTCCCTCAGCGGCAGGCATTAGGCAATCATGGCTGTGGTGCAGAGGGCAGCCGACTTGAGACCAGAAAGTCAAGGTTCAACTCCCTGCCATGCCCACATGTTGTGGTGACCTTGAGAAAGACCCCTAACTGCTCCCTGGGCGCTCACATAGCTGCTCCACATGTGATGGGTCAGAGCACAGATCTTATGGGAACACGCACTGATGACAGATAAAGTATCTTTACGGTCAGATTAAGAGAATAATAATAAATAAACAAAGCACTGCCTCGGTTCTTTGTCCTACCAGGTTTTTCCTCCTCATTTACTGCAAAGCATCATAAACTAAAGCTGGTCGAGGGCTGATCCAGTCTGTCACAGTGTGCTGGTGCGCTGGAACTCAGCTGACCACAGAGGAACTCACAACGAGACAAGCAGAAACACTCAGCTTCCAACTGTAAACATGTTGCAGTTCTTTGGTACAAAAGATCATTTATTGTGTAATTTCAAACAAACAATACTTCTCTGGAGCCAAAGAAAGAGAAGTATCAGACGGCACGTTTTAACTGATGATGGCTAACATGTTGGTTCAATAAATACCACTGCCCTCCCACCAGACACAAAACTCAAGCCTGTCTTTCTGTTAGAAAAATATCATAAGAGTCACTGGACAAAGTTCACTGACTCGAGGAAAGAAATAATTAGACGTACATCTACAGATGATGGTTTAAATTCTACATTTTTTTTTTTTTTTTTTTGCAACTGCTCATCTCTTTATATTCACTTAATACACATAACCATGTCTGATCATACTTTTATTATTTAAAACACTTATTTTTATTCACCACACAGAGTCTGAGCTAATGAGCTAAACTTTGGGTATTAATAAAAGTTCTGGTGAGCCTGGGACCAGCCAGGCCCTGAGGCCTGAAAGGGGCTAATCAGAACCTGACAGAAACCTACAACCACAAACACCACTTCTTTCTGCTCACATGACTGATGAGTAAATGACTCTGAAGCTGCCTTGGCTCAAAAACAGAAGTATGTTTGAGTCCAGCTCTCCAACAAACAACATGTGATTCTGATCACWGCTCAGTCCAGCAATTCCGGCTCGCTCTCAATTCTGAAGGCTTTCAGAGAAGGAGAGAGAAYTGGGCTTGTTATCTGAGAGCCTGGTTGTGCTCAAACATGCAGCAGACCTTCAGCTACAAGAGGCGGTCTTTACATGTCCTGGAGGAGATCCAGGACCAGGGATATGAGTGCCATGCTGAGGATGCTGCTTCAGGGAGTGGTGGTCTGGAAGCCTTACAACTGAAGAACCTGTTGGTGACCAGACATCAACCTGGAGGAGGAGGACTTTAAATTTTAGAGCTCCAAAGAAGCCCTGAAGCAGCAGACGGGTCTACAGAAGGACTGCAGCTCCTGAGGCGTGGGAGGAGTGGAGGAGGCCATGGAGCAGGTCTTCACTTGGCCTCAAGGGGGTTCTAGTAAACTACTTGCACCTTTAAGTGGGGACCTACTGACCTGGACTGGGAACAGCAGGTGCACCTTTGAGGAGGCAGGACTCTCCTGATCCTTAAGCTAGGGTTCTAGCTGACCCAATCGTCCTCCCCCCAAGCAGTGTAATGCACCTCCATATTTGTAACTCCAAAAAGGTTGCGTGCCATGCACAAGTCAGATAGTGCGTCTGTCTGTGAGGCTTTACTCTACTATGAAGACTATAACCCAGCTTTACTGTCATCAGACCAGAGGACTGACTGCCTGAGAGCAAACAAAGAGAGCAAGAGGAGCTTCTTCCCTCTGATCATCCACCTGCTCAACTCTCAGCATTAAGAAACAAACAACACCAATGAAATAACTGACCCAACTAAATGACTGTAGGAACCCAACTCCAGGACTGTATGAACCCAACTCCAGGACTGTATGAACCCAACTAAAGGACTGTATGAACCTAACTAAAGGACTGTATGAACCCAACTAAAGGACTGTATGAACCTAACTAAAGGACTGTATGAACCCAACTACAGGACTGTATGAACCCAACTAAAGGACTGTATGAACCCAACTAAAGGACTGTATGAACCCAACTACAGGACTGTATGAACCCAACTACAGGACTGTATGAAACCAACTAAAGGACTGTATGAACCATACTACAGGACTGTATGAACCTAACTAAAAGACTGGATGAACCCAACTAAAGGACTGTATGAACCCAACTACAGGACTGTATGAACCCAACTAAAAGACTGTATGAAACCAACTA
>NW_013953025.1:16105-19733 GCF_001266775.1 Austrofundulus limnaeus | reverse complement strand
GTGTTAGGGTCAGGTAGGTACCAGTGAGGTTAATTTTAGAGTATATGGTCAGGGTTAGGATATAAAGTCTAAAAACATGAATGTAAGTCAATGGTGTATGAGTGTGTGTATGTGCATGTGTGTGTGTTTGTGTGTGCGTGTGTGTGACACATTCATCTATAGCTGACCTCTCCAGGCTGAGGGAGCGGCTCAGCAGGTTGGTGGAAGACGCTGCCTTCTTGTCCAGACCCTTCCTCTGTCTCTCTGGGTTCATCATCTTCTCACTGTTTCTGCGAACTCTACAGCACAGTGGAGACACATGTCAGCTTCAACATGTAATATCACGTGATGAGTGAGGAGGATCATTCCACAGMTGTGCATGCAGAGGACTAGAAATGATCAGGATGGATGAAAGCATTTAAAAAGAGAGGAAAGGGGGCGGGGCTTATTATTCCCAGCTGCTGAAAGCCTGTAGCTGTGCCTGCTGTTAGAATACATTAACCTGAGAGCATGAGACAGCACTGTCTGTTAGTAAAAGATCTCACAAAGCACAGAATGGATCTGAATGAAACCCAGTCAATAAATGTACACCTGAGTACTTCTTGGACCTAACTGAAGATGGCACCACAGGTAACCAGGATCAGTCATTTTACTGACACTGAGCTGAACATGAGGTGGTAGTAGCTGAGTCATTCACAACACGCTTCATGAACTAACACGTCTGCAGGTAAGACCTCTCATTAGACCAGGCATCACATTATAGTCAGGGTCTGTATTTTCTTAGATAATGTCAGAGTGCCAAGTGTTTAACTGAGGTTATATTTCTGTCATTTAAAACAGTTTTGTTGTTTTGTTGTGACAGAATCAGAGGAAAACTGAAAATCACTGGGTATTTTATGACTGTTGGAGACTGGCTGGTGACTAAATTCTAAGAAAATCAGCAGATTTTCAGCTGCATCAGTGAGTCGTGTTTGTGTTTAGAGCGGCAGATTAATGAAGCCCTCCTCCCTCCACATGACACCCACCTCAACCACTGTGGTTCTGACTGAAGCTACTGGAGACTTTACAAGTGAAGAGAAGCTGATTCATAGCAGCATTATTAGAATTATTGTTAATCATCAGTGTGGTTTTAGACCTAATCCTTTACATGTTTTGTCCTAAATGTGAGCATTAAGGAGAGTCAGAGGAGTGGCTACTGCATGACAGGTGTGTTGTTTTCTCCAGCCTCCATACTGAAGGTGTCTGTTCTGTTTGGTTCATGTAATTACTCCTCATCACCAGAGGATAGTGCTGTGATGGCACGAGGAAGAGGAGAGAGACCAGGTTCAGGTATGCTGCAGGAATAAATGTGTAGTTTGAACCATCGTTATTAGAGCTACACCTGGGTCAGTCTCAGGCCCGGGCTGAAGGCTCGCTGTGGACATGACCTTAGTTTGAAACATGTAGCAGTAAAACTGGGCTTTTGTCTCTTCTTCAGGCAGATATAAGATGTTTCCTTCTTCTGCTGCCTTTCATTTAATTTGTGATTTGTACTTTCATATATGGAATTTTTTGATTTTTAAAGAAAAAATGAATAAAATTTATAAATAAAATAAATTAAACCCTGAATATTAAAAGTTTGTAAGGAAAAGCTGAAGTTTGTAAAACATTTCTGTCTTTAATAAAAACTTTGAACTGTTTTAGATTTTAAATATGATGCAAATCACATTAGCTTTACTACAACACCCACCCTAATGAAGCTGCGACGTTGTGAAAAACTTTAATAAATACGGAATATGATGATTTCCAAATCCTTTTCAACCTACCATATATCCAACTGAATTCACTACAAAGACAAGATATCTAATGTGCAAACTGATCAGCTTTGTTTTCTTTCAGATATTCACCCATTTTGAATTTGATGCAACATGTTCCAACAAAGCTAGGACAGGWGCAACTGAAGACTGGGAAAGTTGTGGAATGATCAAAAAATCATTCCACAAGTGAACAGGTTAAATGAAAACAGATGAGCATCCCTGAAAGGCTCAGTCGTTCACAAGCAAGAATGGGGCGAGGTTCAGCACTTTGGGAACGATTCTCAACATACAATTGCAAAGAATTTAGTGATTTCATCATCTGCAATCAATAATATCAAAAGTTTTAGAGAATTTGGATAAATCTCTGCAAGTCAGCAGCAAGGCTGAAAACCAACACTGAATGTTGTGATCTTTGACCCCTCAGGCAGCACTGCATTAAAATCCACATCATTCTGTAACAGATATTAACACATGGGCTCAGGAAGACCTCAGAAAACCAGCAGGAACTAGACTGTCCTGCAGTCCACATCTGTCTCCCACTGAAAATGTGTGGAGCTTTATGAAGAGGCCCTGGACTGTAGAGCAACTGAAGTTGTTCATCAAGCAACAATGAAATAATTCAGCAACAGAGCTTCAACAGTTAGAGTCCTCAGTTCACAAACACTGAGTGTTGTTACAAGGAAAGATGATGGAACACAGAGGAAACATGAACCTATTGCAGCATCAAATTCAAAATGAGTGAAGATTTGAAAACAAAAAAAACAATGTTTATCCATTTGAACATTAAATATCTTGTCTGAAAAGGATTTGAAAATCATCATATTCTGTTTTTATTTATGTTTACACAACGTTCCGACTTCACTGGAATCAGGGTTGTAGAAACTCCTGTAGAAGTTTAGGGCGGCTGCACTGTGAAGATAACACTCAAATTTAATCAAAAACCAGAGTGTTAACCCGAGTARAGTCAACAGATTGAACACTGGAAAATGAGTTGATGGCTTTAATAGAGGAAACAGTTGAACATGGTGGTCTTTAGATATTTAAATAGTTGTTGGGCTTTGCTGAACTGTTGAGTCTAGATGGCAAAAACCAAACAAGACTTGAAACCATGAATTATTTCTGTTTTTACAACACGTGCTGCTTCCTGATAGCACCACAGCCGAGACTAAAACTGCTCTGTTAGTCACCCGCTTCACTGCTCTCACATGCAGGAAGTGAAAGTCAGCTGGCACAAGGAGGCATGAGGCTGTTTGTGCAAACACAAGCCTGGTTAGTTAGAGCTGTTCTGCCACTACATGTCCCACCACCTCTCTACTGTTGACTGTCTTCTCACTCACTGCTGACAGGCAGAGGAGGAGCATTCTGTGTACAGACACTCACTTCACATCTGGTGTGGTAGTAGCTGAGAGTCTCTCTCTCTGCCTACTAATTCTGTTTGATCACAGTATGTGTGCAACTGTCACATCATGACAGAGTGGTTCCACCACGTCTTACATGTTTTAGAGAGACTTACACAATAAAAACTGTGGTTTTATTTGCCTTCCCTGTAATTCTAAGATCAGTTATATTTACAATATTAGGGTCTCAAACAGACCTTATACATACTCCTCATGTTACAACTATGTGGTGTACAAGTCAATGGACCAAGGTCGACATGCATAAATGGGCTTGGACCCCAGTCACAACTGCTTTGCAGTTCTAGTTAATATTTGCATTTGCTGCTTAGAAACTGTTTGATGAGGTTTAACATCTTTTTCCTAACATTGGGCCTCATGCAAGAACATGTTCGTATTCTTATCCTAAATTTCTCTTACTTTTGTTCGTACAAAGGGTTCGTACGAACATGTCACGTC
>NW_013953025.1:11721-16017 GCF_001266775.1 Austrofundulus limnaeus | reverse complement strand
AGTTTATCAGCTAAAAAAAGTTAATTTTGGGGTAAGTTACTCTTTAAGAACAAAACTGTGCGGGTAGGAACGATTCTTGCATGAGGCCCATTGACTGTAGTTAAGCCACACAACTAACAAGTTTATTATTAAAAGAAACTTACTGAAAGTCACGTCTTATCTTGTGTAAAAGTCAATAAATAACAGGGATTAAACATAAGGCTTTTAAGGAAGTGGATCAGTTCACTTCATTAATCTAAGCTTTAGGGTTAGTGTAAACTACATGATGTGACACTGCTGTGCTCCTCATCAAACTACAGTCCTGTTGAATGAGGAGCACAGTGACTGGTTCAGGTTTCAGAGGAACTTCAGAAAAGTCCTTTTTCAGTTTTTAGAGTTATAATAAAACTGATCTGGTCTTTATCAGTTCTAAATGATCCAAGTCCACCATCAAGAGAACCAAAACACAACAGATTTCATCAATTTAAAATATTAAATGAAATGAAGCCTAAATGTTGGGAGTAAAAACCAGTTCCAGTCCTGCTTATTCTGCAGGATCTCAGAGATCCAGGATCAGGAGCTGCTGACCCTGAAGGTCAGACTGAGCAGTGYGCATCTCAGACTCTACAGGCCTCAGGGAGCAGGTTAAAAGTCAAAGGTCATGGCTTATTTGGACGTGTTGTAAGAGAAAAGCTCTTCTTTTTAAAATAAACATGACAAGAAGAAGTCTGGAATAAAACCAGACCAGATCAGTTATTTACCCAGAATGCACTGCAGCTGTCAGCACAGTGGTGGAGGGCTGATGGTTCAGCTCCTCACAGTCCCTGAGTGGACCATGAAGTCCTCTGTACACCAGAGGGTTCTAGAGCCACATGTGAGTCCAGCTGGAGTTTGGACCAACAGAACCAGGATCCAAACCCAGCAGCTGATCTAAAACAGAACAAGTGTGAAAGAGAAGAACCAAAGTGCTGCCATGGTCCAGTCAGGGTCCAGACTTCAACTACTTCCTGCACAGCCCTGTTAGAGACTCAAACACCAACGTTTACTTCTGGTTATCCTCCAGAAGGTGACCTGTGACCTGTTCTGGTCATGTGGGCACAACCCTACACTGGTTTTACACCTGGTGTTCCCATCCAGGTACTAACTAGGCTGGACCCTGCTTAGCTTCTGAGACCAGAGGAGATCAGGCCTGTTCAGCGTTGGAGGGCCACCGTTTGGCCTGCTAGTGCCAACTTTTACTGATYGCTACTAAAATGGTTGTAGAAGCTGCTGGATTCAGGTTTCACACCAAACTTTTCCATCTTGGATTTATTTGTGTTTAATAAACATCATCATGGTGGAATCTGTGTTTTTCTTCACTTGAGACGGAGTTTGAATCATTTTAAAACCAAACCAGTATTATTTTGTGCTGATATGTAAAATGTTAAACAGAGCAAACTTACTTTTTCCCAGGTTTTCATCAGCGCATAATCTCTTCCAAGCCGCAACACGGAAGTGAGACAAAAGAAATCATGCATGTACAAGAACCAAGCCCAGAAAACAAAAGTAGCTGTTCTCCAGCTCTGTGTGCCCCACAAAGCTGCTGAAAATTCAGCCCTTCAGAGGATCTGTAGGAAAGGCTAAAGCACTTCATCCAACAGTGATTGGTTGGAAGATGAGTGTGTTTACATTCATTCAGAGTTTAAAGGAGACCAATTATGGGTCCTAAAAAATTTTGTGGTATGTCTGTGGGCTATCCAGACCATGTTCATTCAATTTAATGCACAAAATAATTCTCAGATAATAAAATTTCCCATTGTCTAGTTCTGCCTGCTCTGACTTCCGTTCAGAAGAGCTGTTTATGTTAATGAGCTCTGTTGGTAACGCCCTCCAAACTCCGTCCTCCAAAGCCAGCGTTTACCTTAGCATGGCTAGCTAGAAATAGCAGAAGCTCCGTTGTTCAACCGTATATATGAGACCCTGAGTGAGACCCAGAGGCAGAGTCGTGGTCGCAGCTTTTTTTTCTCCCCCTCCTCCTCTGTCGGAGCTCTGCGCTCACTCTGCATGCTGTTACCACGACAGGTAATTGGAGCAGCAGCGGTCAAAATACCTCAGAAACTCGAACAAATAGGCTAAAGCTAAAAACAATAGAGATATATGAGAAAATGTGTTCATAACGAATGAAAATAAATAATTAAACTGTGTCCGTATCAGTCTCGAACCCTGGTCTCCCACTCACTGGTCCAACAATCTACCCATTGCCCTGTTGGAAGACTTGTTGTGAAATGAGCTGTGCATTGTGCAGCAACAAACGTGACGGCTTTTTATACTGGAGGTGGAGCTTCACCCGGGGGTTGCTAGGTGAGGGGCTGAACGCAGGATGCAGTGGGTTGTCGTACAGCTTGTGACATCACAAAATGTAGGAAGTATAAAACTTGTCATTAATATACATTAAAAATGCATTTACTTACAGTAAATATGCCCCTGGGTGCATTTTTTGGTCCTAGGACTGTTTTTTAAAGAAGTACACACCCAAAGTTGAGTAAAAAAAGCTTTAAAAAGTGAATTTTGCATAATAGGTCYCCTTTAAAAGATCTGCTTTAAAAATAAAGTTAGAGTGTTTCTGCAAAACCCAGTTGAAGCACGATGAGAGTTTTTATTTGAAGTACCATCTGTTAAGTCTCAGCAGCTCATTAACTGTGTTCTCACACACACACACACAGGTTTGCACAGATATCCATTTGGGGACATTCCATTAACTTCCATTACATTTCTACAGCCTAACCCTGACCACAAACCCTAATGCTTACCTGACCCTAAAACCAACCTAAACTCAATTCATACCTTAGTCCTAAACCCAACCACCAACCCACCAATGGCATTTAAACCAAATGGGGACTCGAATTTTGTCCCCAAATGCACCAGTTGTCCCCAAATAGGCCTTTTGTCTTAAAATTGCCCCCAAATGTCACCAAAAACAACCCCCCCCCCCCCCCACACACACACACACACACACACCTACAGCAGACTAAAGCTCTCCTGTTTTAGGTTAGTTAGGAAACATGACATGTTCCCTCCTGTTCTGTGTTAAACTAACTACACACACGTCTCTTTGGGACCGAGTGTCATGATTAGGCTCTACTACATCACATGTGTGACCAACTCAAAGAGATGGACAGACATGCAGCAGAGAGCTGTTTCCTGCTCTAACAGGCTGTGATGACAGCTGACAGATCTTCACACAACAACTGGGCTTTGCAGTTTGAATCAGAGAGACTGGGTTAAGGTTGATTCAGTCTGAAGCCATGCAGCCAAACAGAGGAAAGGATTATTGATGTTAGGCACACAGCAACAGTGAGACGAGCTCACGCACAGCATCTTCTGTCCTTCCTGGATGGGGGACAGGGGTCCGGAGCGCGAGTTCAGGCTGGGGTCTGAACCTTTGAGCGAGGACGGAGCAGAGCCTGGACAGTCCAGCGAGGAGCTCCCATCCTGGAAGTCCTCCCTCTGAAGGCTTCTGACTGAGGAGGGCTGGATGGGCTCCTCCACTGGAGAACCCCAAGTCCCTTCCTTTGGTAGACCTCCTACTCCTTCCTCCTCTTTGTCCTGTTCCTCTTCGACACCAGGGACACGATGGAGCTTGGCCCGGGCCCCCTCAAGACTTGGAGGGAGAGCGTCCTCCAGCTGCAGGCTCTGGATGTTCTGGTCCACAGCTTGCAGCAAAACGGTGGGTTCTGTCTGAGTGGACCTGTCCGCTGTTGTTGCTTTGCTTTGGACCTCTACGGACACTGGGCTTCTTATAAGGCCGTTAGCATTGTTCACAGTGTGGTCTGACAGTTGGCTGGAGATGGTGTACAGATTGAGGACAACACAGAGGGGTCACACAGACACATTATAAACAGACCACCACCTGAGGGTTCTGCTCAGCTACTGACAGAAGCCTTACACTGCTTTTCTTCTGTCATTAACCAAATATTGCAGGAAATCATTTCAACTAAATAACATGCAACTGATAAAACTGGATAAAAATACATACAGTGGGTAAAAGAAGTATTGAGCACGTCACCATTTTTCTCAGTAAATATTTTACTAGAGGTGCTAATGACAAGAAATTTTCACCAGATGTCGGTAACAACCCAAGTGATCCATATATACAAAGAAATCAAACCATAAATGTCCAGAAATGAAGTTATTTGTAATAATGTGGAATGGCACAGGGAAAAAGTATTGAACACATGAAGAAAGGGAGGTGTAAAAAAGGCATGTAAAGCCAAGACACCATGCAGCTGAACTCTCTCATTAATTAGAAAGCAAGCCTGCCCCTTGTCAGTGCAAGTT
>NW_013953025.1:1514-11711 GCF_001266775.1 Austrofundulus limnaeus | reverse complement strand
AACTTGCACTGACAAGGGGCAGGCTTGCTTTCTAATTAATGAGAGAGTTCAGCTGCATGGTGTCTTGGCTTTACATGCCTTTTTTACACCTCCCTTTCTTCATGTGTTCAATACTTTTTCCCTGTGCCATTCCACATTATTACAAATAACTTCATTTCTGGACATTTATGGTTTGATTTCTTTGTATGTATGGATCACTTGGGTTGTTACTGACATCTGGTGAAAATTTCATGTCATTAGCACCTCTAGTAATATATTTACTGAGAAAAAAGGTGACGTGTTCAATACTTATTTTACCCGCTGTATGTGTCTATATGAACAGTACAGAACACTCCAAAATATAAATACCCCTTTTTCATTTCCAAATGTTGCTGCTACGGGAAGATGTGACCCTGGCAGAGTCTGTTTAATGCAGTCTGACTGTCCATTTTATTTGTTGTCAGAGGTTTCAATTAAAAATAATTAAAAACAATCAACTGGAATACCAACTGGTAAAGTCAGATTCCTCACCAACCACCAGTCCATCCATTTTTTTTCTGCTATTTAAGGTTTAGCCGATACTTGGACTCCTCCATGTGAGGACTCTTTCATTTTGCAAGTTTAAACAACAGATTTAATCAAGTTTTAAACACGTTTCCATTAGGTAGCAAAAAAATAAATAAACAGGTGGCAATTCACAAAAAATACAGCTGTAGTTCTAAAAAATTACAGAAATGAAAATGAGAAGTGTTCCTCTCAGGTTGCAGCTTAAAACAATATTCATCTTGCTTTTTAAAACATCGATGTGCCTCAGATGCACGGCCCTGAGATGCACATAAACGTTGAAGACATACGTCTCCAGACTTTTGGGAAAGTCCCTCACAAACACCTTTCATAGTTCCATGCAGCTTAGTGAGATGCTGGCTTCATGACTTAAAGACAACAGAACCAGACCCAACACTCAAAGCTGTGCCAGATGCAGTAAAAATATTTTCATTGTCATCTCTGTCAGAAAGGCTGCTGTTCTAACAGTATCTGACATTATTTTACATTACCAAAAAGATTGAGTTGTAAAGTTAGTAAATTTGCAGGGGATTTGTACTTTTAGAGAGTTTTGTACACTAAACATAAATGTGGACCTGTTGTAGCTGTGTTGTGTTGGATGTAATGTAAATCACCTAGCAGAGACTGCAGGGTGGCGAGTCCCATCACTGGCTGAGCTTGAAGAGGGTTTTCTGCTTTGGCTGCAACCATCTGAGCAACACACCTGGTTCAGCATCCGGGCAGCACTCGGGTTCACTGAAGGCAGAAGGTGTTGTTACATGCCTGTGGTAATTACTCATTCAGTCCAGAAAACTAACCCCAAACCATTACTTTTCAACAGACAAGAAATTGACCAGATATGTGCTCTAAGCCAGTCTGTAATTTTTTCTTCTCTAATGTTTGTGGTCAACACCCACTTGATATCAGCTGCTGCTTCAGTAATGGGAGGAGCTGATCGTGGATACGAATCCTACGCAGGGCATCAGCCAGCGAGGCTTTCAGCAGTGTGATCTCATCCTCCTGCGCCTGCAGACGCACCTCCATCATGGAGGCTCGGTCCGGATAATCAGCACTGCCATCTGCCGACACATCATCTGTAAATAAATCAAAAGGGTCTGAGTGAAGGGAAGTGAAAGGAAGGCACCATGAAAAATCAAAACAAACATGTTATCCTGTGTACAATGAGGTATATGTTATCCTGTGTACAATGAGGTACATGTTATCCTGTGTACAATGAGNGTTATCCTGTGTACAATGAGGTACATGTTATCCTGTGTACAATGAGGTACATGTTATCCTGTCTCGATGAGTTACAGGTTAGCCTCTGTACCATGAGGTACAGTTTACAGTCCAAATTTGGACCAGAGGACAAAGTGTCTTGATTGCATTGTTAAAAGTAGGGCAGTGAAAGGTGTAGAGTAAAATGTTTGTTGTGAGAAGACAGGTGTCTGATATTGACTTTTATCTTGTAAATTTGAGAGTGATTTTTAGGTATTTTTCATCACTAAACTATTCTGAGAAGGTTAGGAGATGTTACTCTCAGGATATGTTTAGTGACCATTATTTACTCATGAGGTGCTCCTATAGTTTTACTTTGACTGAGCAGCACAAGAGCGATCTTAGAATGCTTTACTGTTGACATGACACAAAACTTCTTTCCAGATGTTTTAAACAATCAGGATGAGGATCTATCAAAGAAAATGACTTTCCCCGCAGTCCTCAGCAAACCAAGATGTGGACCTTTGTGGAACACCAGTCTGTCTGTGATGTTTTTCTTGGAGAGAAGTTGCTTCTTGGCTGCTCTTCTTGACATTAGCCCATCCTCTAAAAGTCTTGACCTCACTGAGCGAGCAGATGCACTCAGCCGTTCAGCCCTATGCACTGGAAGCATCCTGATCCTGCAGCTGAATCAACTTTAGAAGACAGTTTGGATCTTGCTGGACTTTCTTGGACAGCCTGAACTCTACTTTACAACTACTACTCTAAAAAAATCCTGATATTCCAATAAATGGTTGGTAAAAATGCAAACTAACTAGCAGCAATAATTTTGCTCATGAAGCCTTTTTGTGCAAAGCATTGGTGACTGCATGGTTTATGTTACAGGAAGATGAAAACCAATTTCTATCACCACCCTCCTTACAAAGTGTCCATTCTGTTATTATAACAGTCAGTCAGCATGCCAGGCGGCTCTCCAGCCTTGTCCTTTTCAACATCCTCACCTGTATAAGAGGATTGCTCATAAAATCAAATGCAGTGAAATTGGTTTTGGAGATTAAGATCATGGCAAAGAGGGACTTTCAATTGACTGCAATTTATCTGATCACCCTTCAAACATTACATGGAGTTTATGCAAATATACTTCATTAAATCTAAGGCAGAAAACTTTATGACAATGAAACTTGTTTTAATTGGCCACAGGTGTAATGGTGCGTTCACACCGAACGCGATTTCAGCATCAGGAGCATCAGGTTTCCATTCAAAGTCTATGGTGGATGCGCTTCAAGCAACGTCGGGAAGTTCTGCGGCGCCTCAAGMGMGATTGGAGCAGCACGATTTGAACGATTTGGACGATCTGAGCGTTCGACGCGCTGAGGCGCAAATCGCTGAAGTTAGAAAATCTTAACTTTTGCAGCTCGACGCGCAGCGTCAACCAATCAGAGAGACTCCACTGTGTGACGTAGCGACATATTTCCTGACGGGACAGTTTACTGAATGATGTCCACTAACCTGAAACAGATGGAGAGGAGCTCTTCAGCTGAAATGAGTGCCTGCAGTCGTGTCCTGATCCGCAGCAATGCGTGGCAGCGACTCATCAGACTGGAAAAATASTCCTGAAAGCGAGCTGTGAGCCTCTACTCTGAATTATCTGGTGAATTAATTATGAATTAATTATCTGATGAACGTGACATGCTCTGGCTCTCTGTAAATAAAGCAAAGTCACTTCTTCGTCCGACATTAAACAGAGCCCGACAGAGGAGGGAGGGGCGGGGAGGCTGTTGCTGTGCAGCGCTTCAASARCTGWCCTGCGTCTGACCTCAAAGTGCACAAGCTTCAAACTTCAGCGTTGGCTGCGATTTTGAAGCTGAAATCGCGTTCGGTGTGAACGCAGCATCAGGCAGATTTCAGTGGAAGCAGCTGTACTAATACTTGTTTTCTTTTTAAACTATCCTGTGAGGGAACCTCTCTGGTTGTCCATAGTTGTAATATTAACCCTTGTCTTTTTAAAACAACATTTTCTATAAAAAAAATTTACAATAACTTCACTAGAAACAAAAACAAATCATCTAATGGAAAATGTGTAACACTGAAATTTCAAAATCTAAGTGTGAAAAAGGTGTCTTCAAAATATTTCAACAGTGTTTTGTTTGTGATTGCTCAACAATGACGGCAGAACAAATTAAACACAAAAATCCCGGTTCATTTTAGGTCATACTCTGATGTCTGATGAGCTGAGTAAAGACACACTAAGAACTACTTTCACAAATAAAAGAATCCTCACAGCCTGTGTACTAAAGGCCAACACAAATATGTCTACCTGTTCACACTGATCACGTGCTTCATTTCTGCAGCCCAGTTCAGAAGAGGAAAATAAAATCTGGGACATACTTTTCTCAACAACCACTGAAGTCATTTATATCATCAAACGTTGTTGCAGTAAGATGCATGCTGTAGTGGAAAACACGTTTTCAAAGGCTTCAATGGTAAA
This sequence comes from Austrofundulus limnaeus, assembly GCF_001266775.1. NCBI lineage: Eukaryota > Metazoa > Chordata > Actinopteri > Cyprinodontiformes > Rivulidae > Austrofundulus > Austrofundulus limnaeus. The sequence goes on along the minus strand of NW_013953025.1, from coordinate 7,483 downwards.
AATTGGTTTCAGCATATGGAACAATAATTCAAAAGCTCCATTTTTCTTTAGTTTGCTTTAAAAAGAACTTTCCTGTCTTGATATGAGTATTCCAGATGACAGTCCAGATTCTACACATCAAGGTAACCTTTAAAACATCCTCCTGACATGAGGCTTTAGGGCTAATTGAGTAAAAAAAWAATTCAGCTCTTACCAAGTTTTCAGACAGGCCAGTTTATTCAGATATTATGTTTTCTACACCCAGTATTTGTGTGTTTTTCACTTTCCCAGACAAAAAGAAACTTTTTGTATTTTTTGTCTCTATGGTAAAACTACCCCTCCATTTATCCTCTCTCCTGTTACAGGCTGTGGACAGGTTTCTAAAGRAGCCTACTGCAGCCAAAACAGTTTAATTAAGAATGTATTGATATTAGTCAGACAAAAAAACCTCATTTGAAGTCATTCTGCTGGCTGTAAAAATTATTATGAGCCCCCACATACGAATCAGGGGTCATAATAATATAAATGATAATAATATTAAATAATAATATAAATAGTGGAACTAATAATAATACGATTTTCGTACTTTTTATTTTATTATTTTATTTATTTATTTTTCAGAGATTTTGGTCAACTGTAGCACAGAAACAGCTGCACTGATCAACATGAAATTTGGCAGGAATGTAGATGAGTTCGACCTACACTGCTCCAGCCAAAGGTTTTATGATAGACCCCATTTTTGAGGAGGGGGCTCCATCTGAAAAGGGGGTGTCTGGACACACAAATAAGCAATAACTAAAAAATAACATTGAATCTGAAGCTCTGATGTTAAATAACAAAAAACATTATTTAACATCAGAGCTTCAGATTTTTATTTTTATTGTTTAGCTCCGATACAGACCTATTCATCAGCCCACCAATGATCACCCCCCAACCCCTCCGGACCCCCATCCAAAACAATAAATGCGTTGTGGTGATTTCTGACTTCTGGTACATTTGTGCCCTGCGTAGGTGCGAGGGACATATATGATACTGCTGTGCGGTATCTAGTTTCATTTGCTGATATATTAAAGCCTTGACCTGAAACAGGCCTTTCCTTATGACTGTAAAYCTGATAACTGATAACTTGTAATTTTTTCACTGAACTGCAGACACTGTCATGGAAGTTGTTCTATAAATGTCTTCCTGATTAATTTCAGCTAAGAACATTTTTACAAGGCAGCCCGGAGCAGAATTCCCACTGGAAACACATAAACTGTACAATTACCTTTTTACCCCAAAGTACAATTGTTCAGACTTTCATAAATAAGAGCTGAAACTGTTGATGAGAGCACAGTGAGAGGATTGGGTTTTACACACTCAGCACTGGATCACAGGTAGGTTATGTTTGTCTGAGCGGTCTTTCCTGCTGGAGTTATCTTTAAATTGAAGATTTATTATGCAGGAATTCCAATAACATCATCGCTGAGGAATTACTTCCTCTATTTTCAAGATAGCGCTAAAGAGGTTTTACAGCAGCACTGATGATGACATACGTCTTACATTGAGCCAGTAAAACAAACATCTTCACACTGAATCATCATCTTGACATGCCAATGCTTGCATGAGGTCTGTGGCTCGGTTTCAAATGTTCACCTGCAACTTTGTAATAATTCACGCTGTAACCAACCAGGAAACTGCTGCCAACTCTGAAAATTAAAGTCAACTGTTGGTCTCAGACACAGGACAACAATACATTTACAACATTTAAAGTCATTTTTTGCAGAAAATACTTTCAAGTTATACTGTTAAATAGTTTTATTGCAGGTGGTCTGCTCTGCATGGTTTTCACATTTGCATGCATAGAACTTGTAGCAAATAAATCTGCATGTTTGGAAATAATGCTTCAATAAAGCAGGTATTTGCTTTTATGCTATGAAGTAACGATGGCTGAAGAATGAGGAAACTGTGAAAGCTGAAACTGGTTTCTGTGAAACCTGCAGAGTTCTGTTTCATGTCAGGCACAGAATCTTCAGGTTTGATCATGAGCACAGAGGAGCAGCGTCGACAAACAAATGATTCTAAGTTGGTCAAGATTTCCTCAGATACACAGTGACAGTGCTGTACAGTATACTGTACATACTTTACCTTCATAATTGTTGCCATTTTACATATTTAATATTAGTAGTAATTTGTGAATATTCGGAGTATTTGTTTGTTTCTACATTTTATAAACAATAAAGCACTTCAAAGTAACAGTTCCACTCATGTGCAAACTCAGGTCCTCTACCAGAGGTCTGGGAGTTAGAGGGCTATGTTCAGTATCCTAACAGTTCATTGGACTGGGCTCTATTGGACAGATCTCTGAGGTTGTTCCTGGGATCTGTTGAATCCCAGGAACCCCGAGTCTGACCCAGTATTTGACCCAGAGCCAGAGGAGAACAAAGACAATGAAATCTGTTAGTCGGTAAGTCCAGATCTTATTTAGAAGTTCCAATTTAAATAATTGGATGTGATAGTTCAGAAACAGAAAACAGAGAAAACTAAACTATCTGATCCATACAGCATATTAAGATATCACTGCAGCACTGGGAGAGACTAAATTAAACCTTTCTGCACTTCTAGAAACTCTGAGTACACAACTAAATGTATTGAACAGCTAAAAAAGTGGATTTTGCAGGATATGTCCCCTTTAAACTGCAACCATAAATTCAGTAGCCTTTATACACTGCCCAGCCCAAAACCAAGTGTCCACCTGGATGTACCGGTAACTCAGGTCAGTGGTGTGGAGTTGCTGCAAGTTAGTCAGGTCTAGGGTTGGGCAATATTGGCAAAAAAAATTAATCACGATTAATTGTGGTATTTAGCCGATAACGATTAATTTGACGATTAATCCCCTGGAGTCCCTGGACACCCTCATGTCCTGGTCACATGACTAATTTAGTGGGAAAATTTGCTCTTCGTAAAAATCTGTTCCAAATTGTGTCAAAATTACAGACTTCAGGCTATACATCAATTTTTAAATTGTGTTGATAGAAAATAAATTACAGAACCTTTTTAAAATGTTTATCATATTTGAAGCAGAGAGGAGCACCGAGCGGACTGACTGGAGAAATCTTCAGTCAGTCCGCCTGCTGGCATTAAACATATTAATCGTCAAGTGCCAAAAAGTAATCGATTATCTTTCTGACGATTAATTGCACGCAATACGATTATGCCCAACCCTAGTCAGGTCTAGGTTCAGCAACAGTATGAGCTCAAAGAATGAGGTCGGCTGACTACCTGAATATACTGAATGACCAGGTTATTCCATCAATGGCTTGCTTCTTCCCTGATGGCATGGACATATTCCAAGATGGCAATGCCAGGATTCATCAGGCTCTTATTGTGAAAGAGTGGTTCAGGAAGCATGAGACATCATTTTCACACATGGATTGGCTCCACAGAGTCCATTGAGAATCTTTGGGAGGTGCTGGAGAAGGTCAGACTCTACATCATCAATGAAAGATCTTGGTGAAGAATTAATGCAACACTGGATGGAAATAAATCTGGTGACATTGCAGGAGCTTATCAAAACAGTAGAACAGAAAATGTGGGCTGTAATGAAATCTAAAGGTGGTCCAAGAAAAGATCAGAGTGTGCGACTTTTTTATGGTGGCAACTGTTTTTTTTGGCCAGGCAGTGTAGTTGTGCCTCAGGCAGCAGAAAAAGGTATGTACTGATATCACCCACCACCAAAAGCCAAAGGGCAATGATATTTTTGCCTGTGTCTGTTTGTCTGTAGTATGAACAAAATATTTCATAAACCAGTGGATAAACTTTAATGAAGCATAATGGATGTCCATCTATAACTAACAACCAAATTCAAGATGGCCACCACAGCTAATCAACCTTAGCCAGCACAAAAATAACTATAACTCAGTCAGCTTTACAGACACAGATACATTTGGTGCGGCAGTGGAGTCGTTCACAACACACACTCAGAGCACCAACACATCACATGTGATACAACATAAAACTGACAGTTTGACCAAAATGTCTCTGTCCTTTCACATTAATCAGTATCTATTTAAACATTCCTATAAAGCAGTGGGTGAAGGTCAATCCTTCAAGACATGCTACGATTTTAAATTATAAAGAACAATATGATTTTCTTCTTAAAAATGGAAAACATCTCTACTGGAAACTGTTTTCTGCTGGACCTCCTTAAAGAACCTGAGGTGAACTGTTCTCACACACACCCAGCCTGATGTTGAAACACTCCAGACTTCATCTTGTGGTGCTGATTCTGAAAMGTGGACAGAGAAGGCTGAAAGAAGCAGAAACAGACAGCCGGTTCCCCTCACAGGCCTCCTGCCTCGGCTTCACAGGGAAACAGAAAATCTGCTCGTGTGTCATGTCGAACCATCAAACACTCGCCGTCGTCTCCCAACAAACGAGAGCGATGCAGTCCAAAGAGCCAGGAAACCTCAGGCCAGCCCCAACAATCAGACAGTGATGAATGGACACAACATAAAAAGCTCTGAGTCAACAAACAATGTGAGGCTGAGGAGCCAAGTCCCATTTTACCACACACACACAAACACACACACACACACACACACACACACACAGAGAGAGACAGAGAGGACCTGAACAGGAGCACCAGCCTGATCCAGTGAAGTCAGAACCACATCTACAGACATGATCCCTAACAGATGCTTCAGAACCACAGCTGTTTAACAGAGCCTGTGGCTTTAACAGTAAAATCTAAATCACAAAAAAGATGTGATGTTGTGTAAAATACAACAACAAAAACAACAGAAAGCAATGATTTGCAAACCTCATAAAAACATATTTTATTGGCAATAAAATAAAGTTAAGATGTTGAAACTAAGGAACTATTTGAAAACATTTGATTTAGTCTCTTTAAAGTTGTTCATGTTCATGAATCAGCTCTTCTTTAGTTCAAAACTAGTTTTCCCCAAAAAGAGTACATCTCTTAGTTTAAACATATAAACTAACTTCCACTGTGAATAACATGAGTTTTAAAGTTAATGTTGCAAATGCACTGGATTTATAGTTTCCTCCAGGTTTGAATAAATAGCCTTTATTGTCCCGCAGAGGGGAAATTCAGGTGTCACAGCAGCATCAGTACAGAAGTTCACACACTAGTTACTTTACAAACTATAGATAGTACACACAAAACAAAATTTAACACTGACTACCCATCATACAACTACTAATAATAAAAATATAATTTAAAGAATTGTGCAAGAATAGATCATTGTGGATCATTTATGGCATTTTTCAAACCACATTCAATTATTCAGGACAACAGCTATGTAGAGCATCTGAAGTGTTTTTATGCTGCATTTCTTTTTAAACACACCTACACAGGGATCAGTAGAGTGAATGGAGGGATGGAAAACAGGAACAGAGACACAGACTGTCCTTCTCACATTTTATATAAACATCACAGCACATCACTGCAGTCGTTATGCCTGAACAGGAAAACTTGAACGATTTTAGCTTCCACAACTGGAGGAATTACAACTGACACATAAACACATGGATGCTTCATGAAGACCAACTCAAACCTGTCTCTGCTGGTCCCACACACTGACCTCTGAGGCTGCTGCTGCTAATGCACATCATGAGACTTCCTCTGGGGTCGGATTTATAAAACTTGCGTACACCACTTTTCACGCCAAGGTTATGATTTATAAAATCCAAGCTTGACGTGAAAATGTGCGGTGCCTCACGCCAGCTCTGACCCATGCGTACGTTCATTTTGGAGATGGGAAACTGCGACACAGATGGTGAAGTGAAGAATTATAGCCACACTGTAATGATCACTGTCAGATATTTAGTTTACCTTCATAATCAGACAGGGGCGCAGATAGGATTTTTGAACTGGGGGGGACCAAGTTTTCAGCAAATGATTTCCATCTAAGTAATTTTTAGTAATTTGATTAGTTACTTTCATAATAGCTTTTGAGTGAATGGTTTGCAATAAAATGGCATTACAG
>NW_013953025.1:0-1414 GCF_001266775.1 Austrofundulus limnaeus | reverse complement strand
CACACACACACACACACACACACACACACACACACACACACACACACAGTTTTCGTGCAAACAAAAAACAGTGACACAAGTTGTTCAAAACTCCGTGTTTCAGCAGAACATGAACTCCACGTTTGTCTCAGTCACTTTGAAATCAGAGGAATGCGGCAGCTCCGGTTAAAAAAACTCTACTTTTATCCTCTTTACAAAGCTGCTTTGTATCAAACACTACTGCCGAATGAAGCTGAAACTATAATTCTTTTATATCACGGTGACGGTTATGTTCTGTGTTTCAGCTCCACGAACCGAAACTAAAAGAAAAGGTTTTATTATATGAGTTCTTCACAGGCTGGTAAGTCCCTCCACAGCAATGGGTTTAAACACAGTAATTACCTGCAGACATAAAGATTCGCTCATTTTAATTATTTTAACTCACCCAAACTGTTTGTAGAGGAATCCATAATCCGTTCTTTAGTCGTGGAGGATTAAAAGTTGTTTTTCTGCAGAAGAGCCTGGACTAAGGTGTGTTTTCCATGCTGAGAGGAGGAGTGTCACAAGAACCGTGTCAATCCACCACAACTACCGGAAACGAAACGGGCCAATTTTCTGTAAATAAAGCGCCATTTTTATTTTGTTTTTAGTAAACACACAACAAAAACGAAACAGTAGAGTTAAAACTTTAAACTATCGTAATAAGTTTAACTAAGTCGGGCACTAGAACGAACTAAAGTTGAAAAGAAAAGAAAAGAAAACTAATCGAAAGTTACAACAACTGTCGATGTTTGTTTTGTTAAATTGACATGAATTCTTTAACATGTTTAACATTTATGCTTTCGGTCACTGAGTCTAATGACGTCTCTGGGTGTGATGTGCAGAAAAAGCTTCATAATGAAAGTTTTCAGACTTAAGCTCAGCGGCATGTTTGCTGAGATTGTGAATGTTTTGATCAGTTCGTGTCTTCCGCCTCCCAGCGGCGCTGCTCGGTACTACAACCAGTCCAGACTGGTTTTTCTCTGTTAGCAAAATATCTCACGACCTACGGAACAGGTTTAAATAAAACGCATAAAATAATAAATGAACATCTACAAATGATTTTTTAAAATGTATTTATTCAGGCAGGATAACTTTCACAGCAAATCAACCTAAGTATTTATTTGTTTAATAATAATTAATTATTATTAACTCCATCAATTTCTTTCAGACATTGCTTCAAAACTTGGCGTGGGTGTAGCTGAAAATCATCCCCAGTTTTTTAAACAAAGCATTAACTCATTTTACAATATGTATTATTATAATTGTTTAATTTACCAATGACTTTTATATTATAATATATTACTTGTTCTAAATGTTGGTGACGAAACTCTAGTGGTTCATGAAACATCGAGGATCCTGTGTGTGTGTGTGTGTGTGTGTGTGTGTGTGTGTG
>NW_013953024.1:249325-249598 GCF_001266775.1 Austrofundulus limnaeus | reverse complement strand
GTCAGGCTCTGTTTCCCAGAGCCCCCAACACCCACCAACATGGCATTACCTCCTGGGGTCCGGAGTATCCTCGAAACCTGAACACACAAAACACGGGTTCAAATGTTAGCACAGGATTTTGTGTGGCAACTTGTTGAGTGAAACAAAATCACTAGGGAGGTTGTGTAAACATATGAAAGGGTGAAATTTAAAACCTATGACAAGTTTGAAAAATACATATGGCTTACTGGATGCCCTATGGTGTGGTCATTTACTCTTTTGTAAAAATGACAG
>NW_013953024.1:246259-248325 GCF_001266775.1 Austrofundulus limnaeus | reverse complement strand
CGTGATTACGTCAGACGAGGCTACGCAACGCGTGATTACGTCAGACGAGGCTACGCAACGCGTGATTACGTCAGACGAGGATACGCAACGCGTGATTACGTCAGACGAGGCTACGCAACGCGTGATTACGTCAGACGAGGATACGCAACGCGTGATTACGTCAGACGAGGCTACGCAACGCGTGATTACGTCAGACGAGGATACGCAACGCGTGATTACGTCAGACGAGGATACGCAACGCGTGATTACGTCAGACATCGGCAACAAGCTTTGCGGTAGTAAACAGGAAGTGAAACTTGCTAACTAGCAGAGGCTAATCATTTCGGGACAATGGAGCGATTTTCTCGTGAATGCCTTGCTATTGGGCAAGTTGTAATTATTCTATCTATTCAGCTAGTACAGGCTATGTTTAACGCTGCCAGGAGACGTAGGGAAATAAACGCAATGTTAAACTACGCAGCAGAAAGGCACGTGCAACTATGCCGGGACGAGGCAGGAAAGCGGAAACAGCTGAACGTCAAGTGAGGTAAATATGCGCTACGTCAGAATTTATTCAGCAAACATGTTTCCATCTCCCATTTTGTGCATTAACTACTTTGCGAATCATCCAAAAACCACCTCAAGTGAGCGTAAAAACCTTTTAGTGAATTGAGGATTTTTTTTCGAATTTTATTATTTCCATCAGACTTTTTTTCGCATTTTTAATGCGACACTTCTAAATGTGCATCAAAAAGCCTTGATGGAAACACGGTTAATCAGAATTAATTGTGGCATTTAGTTGATAACAATTAAAAGATCACAATTGCTCTTGCATGATTTTCACTCTAAATCACTTACTCTATGTTCAAATATTATACATCCAAATCATCTGAACAGCCACGATGCAGGTTTTCACCTTCCAGCTTACCTTGCTGCTCATAAGAGACAGGTTGGATGCTAGTTTAATGTAGCCTACGTTGCCTCGGTTTGCGTTTTCTTGTTTTCATTGTACTCCGGTTTATGGCAGATTCAGGTGATTAAGTTTGTAGTGGTACATTTATCCTTGTGTTAGCATTAGCTCAGTGTTAGCAATAGCGTTATTGCTGCAATAGCATTATCTCTATGCTAGCTCTGCATTTGCATTAGCATTACCGTTAACTCCACGTTAGAATTAAATATGAGGCAATGACTAATATAAGTCACTAATGGTAGTAATCGCTATGTGCCAAATATTAATCTTGACTAATTGCACATGAAACACAATAAGTTTTGTTTTAACAAACACAACCAATCCACTTTGTTTGGTTGGTTGTTGGTTTGTTTGGACTAGCTTTAAAGTGCCTGTGACATGCATTTTCATGATATACAAAAAGACAAGGAAAACATCTTTATATTTAAAAAACTTGGCACAACACACACGATTTTACCTGTTATGTCACATAATTGGCATCTTTCCTTTTGAACTTGGCTCAGCTAAAGTGAAACAGGAAGTGACATGAAAAGGGAACTCTTTAAGGAATAAAACTCTCTGGTTTTAATTTTTTAAAACAATATTATTTGAACTCTGGCTCTGTCTCATCTATGATTAGTGATTAAAATAATCTAAAGAAACATCAGATTCRTCTCTACAGTCTGTGTTGTCGGCTGTTGTAACAACACTCTGTTCACATMCAGACATTCCCCTCTGACATCACTTCCTGTTACTTCACAGGCAAATATCTCAACACAAATTCATCTCAGCGACGTGAAATCTTTTGTACAATATGTTATAAATGTTATTTTTCCAAAAATACATTCATATTTATAACAACAATTTGATGTCACGGGCACTTTAAGCTCATAGTTCTGATTAAAATAAAATTTTGATTATCTAGCATAAAGCGCTTTCTAGAGCATCCAATCCTGGTCCTTCAGGGTTACTGTCCTGCATGTTTCACTTGTTTCTCTGATTCATCTGATTCACTAATTTAATTAACTCTTCAAGTTCTGCAGAATAAGTAAGTAAGTAAGTAAGTAAGTAAGTAAGTAAGTAAGTAAGTAAGTAAGTAAGTAAGTAAGTAAGTAAGTAAGTAAGTAAGTAAGTAAGT
>NW_013953024.1:238812-245259 GCF_001266775.1 Austrofundulus limnaeus | reverse complement strand
AAGTAAGTAAGTAAGTAAGTAAGTAAGTAAGTAAGTAAGTAAGTAAGTAAGTAAGTAAGTAAAGTTTTATTTATATAGCGCCTTTCACAGAAATAAATTCACAAGGTGCTGTACATTCAGGGAAGGGGGGAGGGGGCAGTTAAGAAACACCCATTCAAGAAGACATACAAGACAAACATGGGGGAACAGGTGAAACCAGTCAAGCAGCAAACACAGTTGAGCTACCTTTAACAACAGCTTGAAATACACAAAAGGAAAATAGAGTTAAACAACCTGCGAGAGAGCTGTTAATCACCCATTCACTGAAACCAGGTGTGTCAGAGCAGAGGACCATCTAAAACATGCATGACAGCAGCCTTCAAGGACCAGGATTGTTTATTACTTTTTTACAGAAGCCCACTTCAGAAGATCTGAACTATCCTTTAATGTTGTCACCCTGAAATCACGCTCTCACTCGGCTCAGTGACTTCAGTCCAGATGTGTCAGGATTAACCTTTCTATGCAGCTGATAAACAAGTCTCAGCTCTCCAGAAGACACCTCACATCTTTGAGCTTTACAAGACCCAAGGAACAGGAAACATTAAAGGGACGCATCGTTTCAGATTCTAGTCAGAACGATTTCCCAGCAGCAACATGTGTGCAGGCCATGTGAACGAGTTTTCCCTCATCGCTCTCCTGCTCGGGGTGATATAATGATCAGAGTGCCTCTAATGGCACTGATCATCCTGTTCTACAACTGCTTTTTTTGTGTATTTTTTTGAGTGAACTCACTCTTCAGCAGATAATGAATAATTGTGTGTTTGTGTGCGAGGAGTGTGTGGGGATTAGTGTATTTTATCTGATTATCAGCGCAGATTCAAACTGTGGGCGGACAGAGAGTGCAGCTGATTTCTAAAGGCTTCATCAGCTTAACAACAGTTCTATGTTTGTGCAGTCGACTCGTAGGTGTGTAGATGTGTGTAGATGTGTGTGTGTGTGTGTGACAGGGAGGTGTGGTCTCACTGATGTATAGCCTGCAGGAACTTGCGCTGGTGTTTGCGGACCCTGGAGTGGTCGATCTTCTTCATCAGCTTGGTGTGCTTGTAGATGAGCCAGGTCTCCCTCAGCACGTTAGCTGCTGCGTTCTTTATCTGTTTCAAACATAGATATATATTTACATAGAAGCAGCACATTTTATTAGCAACAGGTTTCATTATCTCCTCGTTTAAACTCTCTATTGTCTCTGAAAAGAAAAACACACCAAACAACATTTTAGTCTCTCCGTCTCATGCAGGCTTGCCTGCCAGCGTTTTTTTTTTAAATATTCACAATCAGAGCTACGCACTTAAAGAGGTTGGCAACGAGAACCGACATTCCTCTTATGAAGTCCACGGGTGATATCACATCTACTGATTCAAACAGACCACATTATTGTAGCTGCGTAAAGTAATTCACCTCAGCGCATCACAGTCCATTAAAACCAGGGATCTTCTGTGTAATTATGACAACAACTGAAAGAAACAATCCCGGCTGAGTGGCTGCAACTAAAGCAGCCGTCAAAGACATTTTCTGATCAATACAGAGGAGGGACATTAGAGAAATAGTCTCTATAACGACGGGTTTGTAGAAAGTCGATGCAAGGAGGCTTTTCTTCTGATCAGCCTGTTGCTTTTAGATCCCTGCAGTTGGATGAAAGACTATCTCAAAATGTCAAGGTCTGCTTCAGGCCAGACCTGTGCAAACGGATCAATAAAGTTGAACATGAATATCTGCTTCACGCTGTGCATCTTACATAAGACGAGGGGTCTGACACCCGGGGGTTGAAGGGAAGAGCGAGGGAGGGATACAATGGTGAGGAGAGGGAGAGAGAGAGAGAGAGAGAGAGAGAGAGAGAGAGAGAGAGAGAGAGAGAGAGAGAGAGAGAAGGCACAAAGGAAATGTAAGGACATAAATTGAATGAGAGACTTCAAAGAGATGCCGAACGTTGAACAAAGAACAATTATACTCCAGTCTGAGGAGCACAAAAGAACCCCGGCAGCTTGGCTAATCAGCATCCATCCACTGCAGCAGTGAAGGGCTGCTCCCCCACATAAACCCAGACTCACAATATTGGATAAAAATGGCCGCGGGTCCTGCACATGTGGGTTCAATGACAACGAGGAAGTCAAACCAGAAATGCAGCTAGTCTGAGGCTCCGTTTGCACGAAACCAGTTCAACCTTTTCTCTAAAACTGCAGCTTTTAAACTCCAGGTCTCAGAGTTGATGTTTTGGAACTCACAGGTGAACATCACGGACGGCTGCAGTCAATCGTTTTTCTTCACTCGCGTTAGCAGATGACCAACAGTAACCATGGCAGATAGAGTTCTGTTTGTGTAACTAAAGGGTCCAGCAAGGTCAGTCAGCAGCTGACCAGTCGACGCCCGGTCACATGGTGGCCAGAGACAGTAGCTATGTTTACATGCACAAAATTTCTTGATCAGACTGAAATGTATTCAGATTAAATAACCGAATGTACTGTTTACATGGACACAATCCGATCATGACAAGTGTTTACATGCACCGGACTTTTATTCAGAATAAAAGTCCGGACGTGCGCAGTGTTGTAAACTTTCAGCTCTACTTCTGTGTTACAAACGTAAACAAAGCTCCTCTGTGCGCTCAGGACGGACTCGTGCCAGTTTTTAATAACAATACAGACGTCCTTACTCCTCGGTTGAGCTGCAGATGAAGCAATACATTTTATTTATTATTTTTTTTGCTGTTTGTCTCCTTTTTCATCTGTTAAGAGAGCGAGGAGGAAAAGTTCTGCGCGGCGCAGCGCAGCGCTGCTGCCCCACCTCCTCTAAAGAGCAGAACCAGGTGAAAGTCTGAAGACCTGCATATTCAGGTCAGTTTTCCACAATCAGAATAAGACGATCAGATTAAGTGTTTACATACACGTCATTCTGATTATCAATCAGCATAACCCACCCGACTCATTTGGATTAAAAATTCATTCTGATCGAGCTGAATCGGATCAGAACAATCTGAACGGGCTGTTTACATGACACATTTTTATTCCGAACGGCCGTTTAATCCGGTTACTTATGTCCATGTAAACGTAGCAACAGTTGTGAACATTGTGGTGACAAAGAGAAGGACAAGACTGATAAAAATGTGCGTTTAAAGGGGCGATATTATGTTTCCAAGCCTATATTCCAATTTTATACTAAAATAAAGTAACCATGTCACATTTTCAGCTTATGAAAGAGATATATATTTGTAAAAATCTCCAAAAAAATTTACTTCTCATCTTGACAGTTTCTAAACGCCATGAAATAGGTCTCTGTTACTTTAACACTTCGGTCACGCCCATTTCAGCACGTAGCCTGTCAGAGTCACGGAGCGGGTGGGAGGAGTTTATATCATGTTATAAAGGATTAATATCATTTATAACATGATAAAAATGCAACTTAAATATTTAGGTAGCTAGCTATATATTTAAGTTGCAACCTAAATATTTAGCTTGTAGTGGTCACCCTGGGTGGAATAAACGTTCCACCTGCCTTTGACCTTGACCACGGAAGGCCTCCTTTAAAGAACAGAAATCTGTTTATTTTTTATGGTCATAACATGTTTTCTTAAACAATTAAGGGATATTTTATTTCATTTTATTCTCTATAATCAAGATAATAAACAAAATAGTAATGTTCTTTATATGTTTTGACTTTACATATTTTACTTAAGCAAAAGTTATTTCTTAATTAAAGTTATCATTTTAAAGTTAAAGTTATATGCTTAACTGAATGACAAGTTATGTTCTTCTCACTATAACCAGAGGAAAGAAGAAAATCACAAAAGATATCATTTTAATGTTTATTTTGTGTATGTTAATCAACCATTATTTGAATATAAGGTGATTATGTTTTTCTATTTTTTCTTTTCAATTCAACTATATATATATAACTATAAATTAGTTTACTATGTTTTGATTCACTATAAAAGTGTATGATTTTCTGCTTATGCCTAACAGAGGTTGATATGAGAAGTTTCACTAAAAGCTGAGAGTTAACAGAAGAAACTTTGAGCATGTAAAACAGGTGTTGTTTTGTCTGGGAGGCAAAATGTTCCCATGAGAACTTTCTACGCTCCTCTAATTTTCTGATTCACACCTGTTAACACCAAGGTCGACCAGAGACGACTCTCTCTACCTCCCCTCTCTTATTTTTTCTATACTAACACGGGCGAAAGCCCGGCAGTCTAGTCCCGGACGACAGCCAGTTCAGTTCGAGCGGAGTCTGACGCGGGTCAGACCCGGGAACTGTCTGGTCTCTCCCAGCAGAGAGCAGAACAGTGTGGCGAAGGTTTTAGCTCATGAGCCAAAGAGCTAATCTTCCCACTAGCCTAACGACATTGTCAAGTCGTGGGCCCCCTAGCAACTCTCTTTGAAGTTGAGACTGCAGAGAAACGCTTTCATTTTTAATCTGAAGAAGCCAAGCGAAGGAGTGTCGGCTTGACACGAAGCCGGACCGACCCAGAGATAATCAACTTCCTGAAGTTGAGTCCGGAGCAGTCCTGACGGTCCTAAGCGGTCTCACTAGTCTGAAATCTGGACACCTTCCAAGCTTACCTGACTGACGTCTGAAAAGGTAAAGCTGAACGTTGATTACAAAGTGTCGGAGTCCTGGCTGTGTCATTAAAGATCGCTCCATCCTTCTGGCTTCTTACAGTATTAATAAGATAAAATCTAGTTAACTCTCCATAATAACTACTTTTCCTTACCTAAACTTAACTTTTACTTCACTCTTACTAAGAATTTGCCTCAACCAGGTTGATTTAACATCAAAGAACCTTGTTGTGTCATATAAGTTGTCAAATTAACGAGATTTAACCCTTTTTAAGAGTTAATGMTTGGTTATTCAACTTATGTAAAAACCCTCATCCATCTTCCAATGAGTTTGTATGTAAATAATTGTTTTGTAAAATAAATATCATTTATTTTTAGATAAACTTTATTGACTACGATACTCATTGTCAAGTCTTGATGATAATAAAAGTGATGGTGAATATTAATATTTAACTAATAAAAGAAATCGTTTCCTCATATATTAACTATATTAATATTAGTCGATATTAATTAGGTTAAATATGAGAAGTTATGTTGGGGTATCTCCTACAAGCTCAAAACTAAATATTGAAGTCACAAGTTAAATATTTAGCTTAACTAAATATTTAATTTGTAAGTTAAATATTTAGTTTATAAACTATGACATTTATAAATGTATGAATCATATGGTGAAAAACTGAATGAAAAATAAATCTGTTCTTTTTTTCTTATAAAAGACTAAATAAAAAAAATGTTGGTAGTAATTTTTGACTGTGTAACTTTACAAACGGCACCCCATCCTTCCGCCAATCATGATTTGGGCCGTCCCCACCCACAAGACAAAATGTTCTGCAGAGAACCCCTTCTCCATTTTTTTTCTTCACAATGATGAAACCTGGTCCATGGATTTACTGCATTGCTTCCTGGCTGGACTATAATGTTCTATATTATCAGGATGTCCAAAAAATGGCTGATATAAAACGTTACCAGAGTTCTGATGAGAGGAGAGATCATTTTCCTCCAGTTTTAGCTAAATTCAGAAAAAAATGAACAAGAAAAAACAACCAAGCTCAATCTCATATTAAAGATATTATTGTTCCGTATTTTCCTAACAGACTTCGTTCTCAAACTGAAAGGACACGCCAATTTTTCTAATTAGTCTATACGACAGGTCAAAACATAATACTAATGTATCACACGATTCTTTTCATGGAAGCCTTTAGTTCCTTCCTCCATCTATGAAACATTAAGAAAGATGCAAATGTCTTACAAAGTAAAAAGCAATCCTGTCTCATTTCACTGAACACTAATGCCAGAGCATTCTTCTTAATGTCTTCATGGCAGCAATTAGACCTTTTGAGAAAGCACAATGATTCAGTGGAGCCAACGAGAAACAGAGTTAATTTGTTTGGATTATGTTGTATTGAATCTCTGTCTAAAAGAACAAATTCAACTCTGATCTCATCTGAAGACTGTTTAGTAAACTGCTGCGTCAAACCGTCTTCATCAGCTGATCTGTTACCTCAGAGGAGCTGAAACACGATGAGTTATGATGGTGCAAAGAACAGCGGCTGGTAGCAACAGACGGTTCGTATTTTCCACCCCCACCACCATCATCATCATTACTGCCCAGTGGCGGAGCCAGGGGGTGGCCAGGGCCACCACAGACAAATCTTTGGCCACCCTGCTGTACACACCCCTTCCACAGTGAAACAACATTTAGGGGTGTAATAATCCTCCTGAACAGTTGGTGGCAGTGTTTAACAGTTTGAAACATCACCAAGCTCTATCGCTGAAGAAGAGTAATGACAAGGAAGTGGTTTTATTTTAATATAGAGAACATATGCAAATGGATGTGTCCAAAACGACAGGCCGGGTCCTC
>NW_013953024.1:233335-237812 GCF_001266775.1 Austrofundulus limnaeus | reverse complement strand
GAGGAGTCTTCGGTTTTGGACGTCCTTCGTCGCGGCGCTGTGACGTATGCGTCCGACAAATTCGGCCTTCAGAGGACCCGGCCTGCCGTTTTGGACACAGCCTATGTAATCTGACTTAAGGTGACAAATGTTTTTTTTTGTTTGTTTTTGTTGTTTTTCTCACCATAACCCAGTGTTATTTTATGTTCTGAAGGCTGCCTGATGCTCTGTGTTTGGTTATGAGTAGACCTATCACTAAATCAGAAATAGTGAAACACCCCCTAAATTCACTATTAGTGGTTATCAGTATTGCACCTGTTCATTGMGTAAAATTATTAATATTAGTTTTAAACATGCAGTTGAGGGTCATAATTTTTTAGCACAATGACATGTTACAAGTAAAAAGCACCCATATAGTCATTGGATATGGTAACTTGTGTCACTTTAATTAACCTTATCTCAGCTGTAGCAGTGAGTTTAAAACAGGATGATGGAACCAGATTAACGAGTAATCTGTCTCTGAAATAATTATTAAATCAYGTGTTTATTTATGTAGGTAAAATTACGTTTAACAACCTGGTAAAATACAGCAGAATGCAGGAAATGGCATCTATTTTGTTCAAAATTTTTCTAGGGAGGACCCCCAGACCCCCCAACAGTGTGTCCCCCCACTTTTAAAATGGTTCTGATGTCCAGTGTTTATAAGATAATCACTGCCTGTATAAGGACATAAGAAAATGACCAAAACACAAAGATCTACAGAGACTTTCAGGTAAAATTTTATGTAATTTTCCTGACCACCCCTGTGTGAGTAGTGGTCCCAGTCTGGCCACCCCTGAGAATAATTTCTGGCTCCGCCACTGTTACTGCCCCCACCACGCTCAGGATTTCTCCCTCCTCCGGGGAATCAGTGTTGAAGAACTGTGGCAAAAGATGGCGACTCTGTTACGGAACATAACAGACTCGACGTGAAGTGCTCAGAATACCCCGCGAGAAACCAAACGACAGCAGCAGCGCCCGTTCCTTTAGCATATGGAGCGTGTTTGGGAGGCCGTGTTTGGACCATATGTTTGGTTTGGGTCAGAGATCTGTTCTTGCTGACCCCCTACGCGGCTCACCTTATGGCAGGTACATGTGAAAGCTGACGATTCGAAGGGGGTTCCCGTGTGTCAGCGTGTTCGCCAGCCGATGGCAGATTGCAGAGCGTAAATTAATCAGAACAAAGAGAAATGTAGACGTCACAGCCGGCAGGAGAACCAGTAGTAATAACCTCAATTCAAATACATTATTTAAATCCATTTTTCTGAGCGGGACATCAGATTAAACAAATAAATCAGACCGATCACCGCGGAATCCCCTCATCATGTGCCACAGTGACACATGGCCTTCCCCTCACATTCCTGGTAAAAAGAAAAAAAGACAGGTCCCACAACACCTTTAGGCTAAAAAAAATGATCACATGTTCTCACACACTAAAAAAAGGATGATGTAAGTCAGCAGCCACAGGTTAAACGGGTAAAAAAAACAACAACAACAAACATTCATCGACATAAGCGACGGCCATCAGCGCGTCAACAATGCGTCTGCGTTACTAATGATCCCTCTGGCTTGTGTTCGGGATTAAAAGGCTGCGCAGAGATGAGTTATTTTTTAACCGTGCAGAGGGGAAGTGAGCTTAGAAGAGATCTTCAGGGGTTAGATTTGCTCCCATTTGGCTGCTGGTGTAAACACTGGAAGATGCTGCAGCGCCTCCTGTTTGGCCGGAGCCCAGAGTGCACCGTGACTGTGCTCTAAACACGCCACGGGGAAATCTAAAAGTGGTCAGAGTGATCGGGAGGGTGTGTTGAGACAGATGAACACTCACTGTCTGAAAGTTGTCTGGAGGAGACTTCATCTTTGCAACTTTAAACTTCAGCAGATATTTCCAATATAATGTTAAAAATAGTCTTAAACGAGTCATGAAATTTTATATTACTAATTTTTCAAAGAAGCAATTTTGCGCTTAAAGGGCTTTTGTGCTTAATACACTTAAAAGGGTGTTATGGAATAATTATGTATATCTGCATAATTATGTATATATGACAGCTTTGTTATTGGTTAGATGGTTACAGTTGGTGAACGGTGATTGGTTGTAAACATGTCACAGGATGTTATATTATCGGCTGTTCTGCACTGACGCAGCAGCCACAGACAGATTTCCCTGATCGACTTCTGCTCTGTTGTTGCTCAAATTAAATCATTTGACGACCGTACACGCAGACTTTCTGTGCATTTATTCCAACGTGTTTCTGCATTCTTGATAAATCCTTCCAACACAAAGGGTATTTGGGTATTCATGACAGTTTTATAGTTTAAAACATCAAAGTGTTTAAGATGTATTTTCTGCAGTTGTTGTTTTCAACAATGGTTTTAAAATCCCAGTTTGTTTAATGTAAATGTTACATAATGTAGGCGTACAGTGACAATAGACAAAACTAAAGTTAATCGTCTCACAAATTGTTCTGTTATCCTTGTCTCTAAAAGTCAACTGTGTTTTATATCAATTAGAGTCTTTGACATCTGTATATAAGGTCTACTCATCTATATTTGTCATTTGACCAAAAAGAATAAATAAATAACGCTGTAATATCATTATAACTTACAGTTTTTATTGATTTAGCAATAATATAAATATAAAACTTTTATTTACAGTGAAATATATTGTATTAATAATATGTTGTAACCACCCCCAACATCTGACTTTTCATTCTCAAATGTAAATAGTGAAGAATGTACATGCTTTAATCATCTATAAATGGTTTAGACCAGTGGTTCCCAAACTTTTTATCTTCTGACCCACAAAATATCCCTGGCACAAACTTGTGACCCCAAATATTACTGGTCTGAGTACACGAACTTTGTTAATAACCCTAAAAACACAGGCTTTTTGACAATCTAAACAGCTTGTACACAAATATAAATACTTGTTTTTACTTATTTTGTGTTTTTGTAATAATTATAGGGAAAATATTACATCAGCAATTATTTTATTACCCTTTAAGTTGATTTCTGGAGATTATCCAAGGTGCTTCATGACCCATAATTGGGTCCCAAGCCCAACTTTGGGAACCAAAGTGCAGTGGTTCCCAAACTTTTCAGCTTTTGACCCACAAAATAACAGTAGAGACCTGAGCCCAACTATTTTTGGATGATAAACATTTGTATCAGGTCAACTAAACATGGGCATAGTAACAGTATTTTTATACTACATTTATCATTTTAAATATACTAACCTCACTCCTTTGTAACAACTAAGGCAAAAATGTAATTAATTCAGAAAATCTTTTCAGGACCCCACCTTGATGTTTCGGGACCCCACTTTGGGTCCCGACCCCAACTTTGGGAAACACTGGTTTAGACTATTAACAGACAGATGTGAGTTTATTGTATTAAAATTTGGTTTGTCTAATTCAAACCATCTCTGAGTAAAGAGTCAAATGTAAAAGGTGTTGCAACTGTCCCTGGTCTCCCCTACTTTGGGTTGTCTCTTGCTCAAGGACACTTCAGCACTTGGATGGAACCAGCGACTCTCCAATCCTCCAATGACTGCTCTTCCTCCTGAGCCTCAGCTGCTTCACATTAGTTCTATCAACTTGTACTGATCTAATCTGATAGATGACATTTGTTAGCTCAATAACTGCTTCTTACCTCTGAATGAAAGTGTTTATGACAAAGGGATGAATCACCTCCTCGTACGTCGCGGTGCGTTTAAAAACTATTTGAAAATGTCACCAGAACACATCTCTTCCTGCCACAGTGGGATGTTTGTGCACTTTTGATTAGTGCTTCTGTAGCTCATGTATTAAACCTGCAGCTCGCTGTCAGACAGCGTTTTTCTCCTTCCTGCTGTCGTTTCTCCTCCTGCTGGGTTTGTAGCTAAAAGTCACATTTTGATTGTTCCAGGAAAAGTAAGATCTAAAGCAAAAAATAAAATATAACAAAACTCCTGCATGCACTGCAAAAACTGTCCATCTTACCAACTTTTAAAATCTTATATCAGCCAAAAAGTCTTTTGATCTTGTTTTGAGAAGGGCTGTGTTTGGGCAAGAATTTGGCGATACGATACATATCATGACAGAGGGGTCACGATACGATATATCCCGATATTTTGCGATACTATAAGCAAGTTGATATATTGCAATTTTTGTCCAAATATTCTATTAAATAAAAACCTCTTACAGGGGAAAAAAAATGAAATACCAAAATTCATTGTCTCAGAAAATTCTAATATTACATAGACATACTTTTGATACATTTAGCTGTGTTCTGCTTTGTATGTGTTTTATTTCATTTGTTTCATATTTCTTATTTCATCCATGTTTTCAATTATTAGACTAAATTTGACAAAAAATAGTTTGAAAATATATATTTTTGCAGCTTTTAGTTTTTAATATTAATTTACAATATGGTCACCAACACTTAACAATAGCCTTTATGTTGTCATAAAGTTCAGTAAACA
>NW_013953024.1:230739-232728 GCF_001266775.1 Austrofundulus limnaeus | reverse complement strand
CCATTAAACAGAGGTGGAGGCCTTCGTGTCCAGTTGTCCTCCTCCTACAGTGCTGTTATTGCAAGTATGACTCCGCCCCCTGTGAGCAAAAGGTGTGAATCAGGACCCCAGTGATACCAACACAAAGAGGGAAAAAACAAAAACAAGGGGACGTTGAGCCCCGCTTGCATTAACTATATTAACATAACACAACACGGGTCAGGTGATGGGGCACATGACCCTCTATGAACAATAGAGCTAATCAAGCCTGTTGTTAGTCAATGGCCCTCTTTTGCATGTGACTAACCTGTTTGTCCAGGTGGAGGCGGGGCTTATAAGTCTGAGTTCACCTGAAACTCATCAGACTGAAGAAGTCTCTTGGAGGAGAGACGAAACGTTTCACTAAAGAAGAACCATCCAGAGGACCTACTGACTGTTTCTTTTTGAAAACAGGATTAATTTCAGGTCACTGAAAACTGTCCTTTGATTATATTTTATTCCTTCTTTTATTCTGAGTGTTTGTTCCAGGTTATTCTGTCAGCAGACTGAGTTTCAGCTGTGCTCTGAAACTTTAATGTGAAAACACAGGAAACGTCTGAAAGCAGAGCAGCAGATTTTAAGAAGCGCCTTGAATGAAAACTCGTCTCGACTTCAAGCCTGAGCACTTCACACTTCACAGGCAGCGGAACTGCATTAACCCTTATTTAATTAACATTGTTTTAATCCTATCAAAGGGAGAGACTTTGCCTCACTGAGTGCAGAATGAAAGTTAACCTTGTGCACGGAGCGTTGGATGATGCCACGCCCCCCCCCGCCTGATAAGGGGCTCCCATCTTTCCCAGGCAGCGCCACACACAAAGCCTTCACACTTTCAGCCTTATTGTGGTGCTCACATCTTAAAAATCTGATGTTTGGAAGAAAAAAAGGAGTAGAATGACTCTGCTGCAAACATATAGCATGTATTTAAGTAAAAATGAGTGTTTTAGTAAGTGGATGGCTTTGTTGACGTGCACTGCAGCAGCTTTCTCGCCAGCTCCACTTTCCGTCATCGTTTAGGTTTACACAACCACACCCAGACTCATTACACAACCCTTGTTCTGATCAGCTGAGGCCTCCTCTCTCTGGCATTTAACTGACATTCTTGTTAATCCTTCAAAGCCAACCAGACAGAGTTTCAGCGAGGTAGAGTGTGCGAGTGTGTGTGTCTGTGTGTGTGTAGATGCGTACAATTATGGCAGGATGTAAAATCTATTGTTGCATTATTCATGACGAGGCTTTGACTGATTGTGTTTTCTACAACAATGTGCCAAAGAAAGGCCCCAGCCATGTTTATCAATGAGGACACAACAGCTTTGTTGGTTGGTCTCAACGTGATAAGGGCCAGGAGATAATTACAGGTGCACATACCATCCAACCTTTGAAGAAAATGTCACCAAGGAGCACGCTGACTCGTTTTTTTTCTATGAAGCTTCTGGATGGCATCTCGTGGGCATCGTCTTTTCTTAAGGGCTAACGTAATAAACATCCTCTCTCTTTTAATTTTACAATAAATCTTATTGCTTTTTCATTACATAATTCCTGCAGTTTAAATTGTTTTTAGCGACACGCTACAGACAGTTCCAGGGTTTCTTCAGTTAGCTGAGGCTGTCAGTCAGATGTTAACCCCGCCTCCTGAACTTTTACTCTCGAAACTAAAGGACACTTTGGATGATTAGAAATTATCTGTTTGCATAAAA
The DNA here is from genome assembly GCF_001266775.1 of Austrofundulus limnaeus. NCBI lineage: Eukaryota > Metazoa > Chordata > Actinopteri > Cyprinodontiformes > Rivulidae > Austrofundulus > Austrofundulus limnaeus. The sequence goes on along the minus strand of NW_013953024.1, from coordinate 231,013 downwards.
CTCAGTCACGTCTACCGGAGAAGCACCATCGTTTGGTTTTAAAGGTTACAGTGATTTTAAACAAATGTTTGTGACAAACTACAAGGATTATTGATCGTATCGGTGAAATAAACACCTTCAACTGAGACCAAAAGACCATTAACTAGTCAAGCTCCCAATAAAGATGGGGCCAGGAAACTACTATATATATATATATATACAGTGGTTTGCAAAAGTATTCATATCCCTTGAACTTTTCCATATTTTGTCACATTACAACCACAAACATAAATAT
>NW_013953024.1:228871-230099 GCF_001266775.1 Austrofundulus limnaeus | reverse complement strand
AAATTGTATTATATTTGCTGCTTTTTCCTCAAATAAATAAATTTAATCAAAAATATTCTTCATTATAAGTTAGTTATAGTTAAAGTGCATTTAAAATGAACAGATGCCTTCATACAAGGTATAAATTCTGTCTTTTTAAAACAAATATTCACAAGGTAATGTGCTGCAGAAACTTAATGTCAGCTATAAACCGTTTTCCAGAGTTACCTCACTTGACTTGGTATTTGAGACTAGACGGCGGCAAAAACAATAATTTGTACCAACCTTTGATATTTACAGACAATATACAGCTACAGGTTCTGAAATATAAGATTGCATTCACTTACATTAATTACATGTGTAAATATAGCATAAATACAAATACTGAAACATGCATATTGTTGAGGTTAAATCTTTAGAAATGCAAGCAGCTTGGCAAGGACGCGTCTCAAAGTAAATGCAAACATAACTGTGCTGATTTAATCATCCATTAATTTCTAATTAAAGACATTAACTTCATGAGAATCTGTTTTATTTAAATCTCAAGATATTGTATTTTGTTGTCTTAAGAACAGATGTTTCTTTGATCAACAAGGAACTTCATGTGTGAAGGCATCTAATGATCCTTACGTTAATGTTGATGTGAATCTGCACAGGAGGGCCGGCGGGTGGAGGAGGTGTTGCTCTATAACGGTGTGGGACAATTGATTTAAAATCTATTTTCATATTAAGTAAAACAATAAAAAAATAAAAAAATAAACATTTTTGGGGGCGGGACTTCATTAGTGGGCTGGACGGAGGTCACCGGTGGGCCAGATGTGGCCCGTGGACCACCAGTTGAATAGTGGTGTAGACCAGTGGTTCCCAAACTTTTTGTCTTCTGACCCACAAAATATCCAGGGCAAAAACTTGTGACCCCAAATATTACTGGTCTGAGTACACGAACTTTGTTAATAACCCTAAAAACACAGGCTTTTTGACAATCTAAACAGCTTGTACACAAATATAAATACTTATTTATACTTTTTTTGTGTTTATAGGGAAAATATCCATCCATCCATTTTCTGTACACGCTTCTTCCTTTTCAGGGTTGCGTGGGTCACTGGTGCCCATATCCATCAGTCACAGTGCGAGGGGCGGGGTACACCCTGGACAGGTCACAAGTCCATCACAGAGACACACATAGAGACAAACTAGACAAATAACCATTCACTCTCTCACACACACACACCTAGGGACAATTTAGAGT
>NW_013953024.1:226643-228316 GCF_001266775.1 Austrofundulus limnaeus | reverse complement strand
CACTCCTTTGTAACAACTAAGGCAAAAATGTAATTAATTCAGAAAATCTTTTCAGGACCCCACCTTGATGTTTCGGGACCCCACTTTGGGTCCCGGCCCCAACTTTGGGAAACACTGGTGTAGATATTGCTGTAGGATCAGTTTGACCAAAAATTAAAGAGTATTTGTTGATCGCAAACGGAGAAGATTAGTCTTTTCTCGTGTTTCAACAGGTCAAACTGGGGGCAGTAAACAATGACTGACAGATGTTTCAGCCAATCAGCTGCCCCTGTTACCAAACAGTCAACAAGGACAACTTTAAACACGGTTCTGTGCAGCAAACCTTCTGGAAATGCAGGTTTAACGGCAACACCAACAAGCTAAAGAATTAAAAAAAAATCTTTCACCAGTTTTAGATAAATTAATTATCTAGACACAAGGAATAATAAACAAGCAGCAGATCTGGTTGAGCTCTCTTTTTACTTGCTGCAAGGAACCCACAAGGTACTATTCATGTCCTGTTCTCCCCAGAACCTCCAGTTCTTTTACCCCGACCCAKCTGTCTAATAAAATGTGTCTTCACTCTAACAGCATAACTGAATACAAGCAGTAAAAGAGGTCATGTAAAAACAAAACATTTATCTTGTAATTAAATGAACCATAATATTTTAAATCACAATTTAACCAACAACCAACCTAAAAGGAAGGATAGTTCAGGTCGTGTTTGCATAAATCAACTTTGTTTCTCCAAACTGAGGTTTTTCACAGTGATACCCACAACAGGTAAGATACTGTTTAAACCTTTGCTCAGAACTCCACTTCAAAAAACCTACAATATCCCTTTGATAACTATTAAAAGATGTCGAAAACAAACTGCTGACCTGAGCAACAACACAAAAATAAAAAATAAAAAGAGACTTCTAAGACAGAAACTGAACATGTTCAGTTAATCTATTGATATCTTCTCCATGTCCAGATTATTGATCACCCTGCGCCGCTCTGTCACCCAGATAACCCTGCTGCCAAAACGCACCCTACATATTTGATACGGGAGCTATTTTTAAAACTTGGGTCTTTCAGCTGTATGAAAAATTGAAAAGGACTGGAGGGAGGGAGGGGGTAAGAAAAGGACAGGATGGAGGAGAGGGAGGGAGAGAATAACTGTAAGAGAGACAAATGTCAGAGAAAAAGGAAGGTGGAAGGGACGACCATGTGGGAGGAAACAGCTCAGAGATGGAAAAGAGGAGCTGTAAGTGATGGAGCAGTGCAGAAATGACCTTTTATTGCTTTCTCTCACTCCAACAACACAACGCTCTGTCACAACAACACAGCCTGACGCTGTGATGTGAAGCTGAGAGTAACACAACCCGACGATCTAATGAGGAGTAACTCCGGTTAAAGGGATCCCCGATTAGTTGTAACATTAAACTATTTGATTAACATTTATTTTAACTCCAAAATAAAGACTGTAAAAATACTGTAGGCTGTTTAGTTTTTATAATTTTTAAACTAAAAGTTTTAAAATGTATTTTAACACGGACGGAGCCATTTTATTTGCACACAAAGCATTCTGGGTAAATGATGACGTGGATAGGTCCTCGGTGCGAGGCTGCTAGCGAGCTATATCCACCCTGAAGGTTAATCTTGGACAATGGCTGTGTCCAAAACGACAGGCCGGGTCCTCCGGAGGACCC
>NW_013953024.1:224999-226633 GCF_001266775.1 Austrofundulus limnaeus | reverse complement strand
GGTTAGTTGTAACATTAGACTTTATTTGATAAACATTTATTTGAACTGTAAAATAAAGGCTGTTAAAAGCCGATCATCAGATATTGTCCAAGATTAACCTTCAGGGTGGATATAGCTCGCTAGCAGCCTCGCACCGAGGACCTATCCACGTCATCATTTACCCAGAATGCTTTGTGTGCAAATAAAATGGCTCCGTCTGTGTTAAAATAAATATTTTAAAATTTAGTTTAAAAATGATGAAAAATGAACATCCTACAGTATTTTTACAGTCTTTATTTTACAGTTAAATAAATGTTTATCAAATAAAGTCTAATGTTATAAATAATCATGGATCCCTTTAAATCCTGAATATAACCAAGCACAGCACTCGTATATGTGCTTGGAGCGAACACAGAAGCATACACACCCTCTTGGTGAGCTGAGTGTCCATCATGAAGTTGTGTACATGTTTCTCAGCCTTGGTCAGCTCCAGCTTCCTGGCCACCACAGCCACCACCAGAGCGGTGCAGCCCGCACCCTGAGGAGGAAACACAGGCAGTCAGAGCGTTACAGCAGTCAGCCCTGAAAACTGAGGGATGCCAGGGCAAACACGGGGATGTGGAGATGAATGACAGAAGGGGAGGTGAACAGGAGAGGAGGAGGAGGAGGAGGAGGGGATTAGGAGGGACAGCTCTGCTCCAGATTTCTTCATGTTGAGAAGGAAGCCAAGTCTATTTTCACTTCCACTCCATCTGCTGTGAGGAGCCTTCTATAACGCTTCTATATGCAGATGAAAAATATACCTCTTATAGATAAGAAATAAAAAAATCAAAGTCTGACACCAGCTACTTTCATTTAATTACAAGCTGTCAATCTGAATTACAGGGTGTCAGCTTCTCCTCTCACCGGAGACTCCACGGGGCCTGCAGGACGATGTGTAAAAAGTGTAAAACACAAACCGGTTTGTCTGTATTCCAGCTGAACCCACGTGGGACATGTGGCGGATTCATTTGGGGGAGAAAGAGTGACAGCAGTCTCTCAACCAGAAAGACATGCTCGAGAGGAGAAGAGGAGGAACACGAGGAGGAGAGACTTAATTAACTTCCAGATTAGGCTCCGGTTTGAACAGCGCTCAGGAGTTACAAACGGTGAGAGGAAGGAAGAAACGGAGGGAAAGATAAAGGGAGCGAAGAGATAAATAAATAAAAAACTGGAGTGGGGGGGGGGGGTATGGAGAATGTGTGCACGCAAAAGGAGGGAAGGATGAAGGATGAAGGAGGAGGAGGCAGTGTTAATGAGGTCACACATCTCCTGATAGGTAATGAATTAAGATTAGGAGTGTTTAATGGAAGTGTACAAGTGTCCCTCTTCACTGCTTGTGAGTGTGCGTCTCACACAGGGGCGCCAGCATGGGGGGGCCATGGTCCCCCCTGAGAATAAGCTGGCCACCCCAGTTTTATCCTCTTGAGTACCCAGGTTTTTCCTTTTTCAATTCCCCTACCTGTTTAGGAATAGAAAACCTCATAAATATAAAAACAAACACTTATTTTTTTCAACAATTAATAGTTAAAAACATTAATTTATGTTTTATTTCAAACAAAAAATTAAATTAAATTAAAATGTAGCACCTCTGAATAAGGACAACCAGACCAGTC
>NW_013953024.1:219523-224264 GCF_001266775.1 Austrofundulus limnaeus | reverse complement strand
CCCCCCACCAATGGGTCCCCCCAACATTACAAATACTTACTCTTGAATGTCATAAAATCAGTGATATTATCTGTGAAATTACAAATTGAACACCTGTTGGCAAATCCATAGCTTCATATTGCCATAGTTTTCAATTTGTCATTTTTGCAAACACAACATACATTTCCTGTTATTAGTTTTGGTGTGCCACCCCTGGTTTTTCAGTGGCCCCCATAAAAACATTTCTGCAGGCGCCACTGGTCTCACAGGGGAGGGGGCAGAAGAAGAAGAAGAAGAAGAGATATAAAAGGAGAAAAGGTCGAGTTAAGAGAGTGGAGCAGCGTTCCTGAGGTGTGTAGGACGTACAGCCAGGAGTTCGTGCTCGCACTTTACAAAGACAAGACGGAGCTTTGCCAGAAATAAGTTTGGCTGGCTTCAGTGAGATGTAACACACAAACAGGCATTAGTGCCCACGTCTATACACTCATCCACTCTATTTGTGTCGAGAAAAAAATAAAAACTATGAATAAAACATGATGAGAGCCAAAGGAAAACCCTCAGAGCATTCATACATGTCTGCGTTTAAGGAAAAACAAGCCCTCAATGAAACGAGCAGCACAATGTTGTTCAAGTGCATCAGCAGCAGTGTGTGTGTCTGTGTGTGTGTGTGTGTTCGCTTCGGCCAAGAACAGCAGGAGACTGATTGGTTCATCAGGGCAGCCTCTGTGTGTGTGTGTGTGTGTGCACGCGTTAGTGTGTGCGTGTGTGTAAGAGGTTATTTGTGCATCCAGCAGGGTTTCCTCTGCAGCGAGTGACTCGGCTGACGGCTGCTGTGATTTGTTTCTGTCAGGTGTTTCCCTCACTTCCTCCCGTATGGCACGGTCCTCTACCACTCCGTCAGAGAGACGGGAACCACCCGTCTGGGCTCAGAAACCAACGTACACGGACGCGTCAAACTTTAGAGATATGAGAGGAGAATATGTTTCCTCAGCTTGAGATTTATGGGGATCGAAAGTTGATAAAGCATGTGTGAAACTCAAGGCCCACGGGCCAAATGTGGCCTGCCATGGCATTTTATGTGGCCCACAAAAGCTTGAAAGGTGTATTATTGTTTTAAAATTGTAACGATAGATGGTTTGAACCCAGTGGTGGGCACCAGCCCACTAAAGCACAAATCTGCTAATTGCTGACCTAAATATTTCATTTGCGCTTTAGCGGTCTTACTAATTTTTATAATTCATAAGTGGATTTGTGTTTTCTAAAATTAAAATGCAGTACCACTAATAACTAATTATCTACCAGTCATCATTATGTTGAACAGCAGAAGGTATGACTGTCAATGAATCACAACATGTGATCTATCCAACAGCACCCCTCCCAGATAAACACTCTTATTGTGAAGGTATACATCCTGCTGACTGTTGCTTTGGGTCACGGTTCTGATTTCCCACAATGCTTTGTGTCTGCTTACGTAGCAGGAAGGCAACAGCAAAAACAGTTAACGTTTGTAATCCATACTAAAATTTTGTTTGTGTTGATTTATTTTACTTTTCAATCGGAGCTCCTTTTTAAAAATAAATAAATTTTAAACGCTGGAGCTCAAAAGCAATTCGGCTAACGGGGTTAGAGACTCAGAAATGATTTAAAGATGTTTTGCTGGTGAAGACTGACATCTAGTGGTCAACTGGAGCAACTACATGGAAAACGTCCTGATCCAGGTAGAAAAAAATCAAAAGAAAAAATCAGTAGGTCTTCTGGATGGTTCTTCTTTAGTGAAACGTTTCGTCTCTCCTCCAAGAGACTTCTTCAGTCTGATGAGTTTCAGGTGAACTGGGAAACTTTAAAATCCAAGCTCTTATTTTGAAGGGAAGATACTAGTTTCCTGTTCCCCGTGCTTTCGTTTCCCGTCAGGCCGTCATGTACCCAACTGATGTGTATATAAGTCTGTAATTTTGACACAGTTTGGAACAGATTTTTCCGAAGAGCAAATCTTTCCCACTAAACTGGTCATGTGACTATAGGACATAAAAGTGTCCAGGGACTCCAGGGGATTAAATGTCAAATTAATCGTTATCGTCTAAATACCTCAATTAATCCTGATTAATTTTTTGTCAATATTACCCAGCCGTACCCAGAGCATGAATCAGAAAGCTCTGGTTTCAGAGAGGTCGGGCTGGTGCCCACTGAATCCCAGCAGAGACGCTTTCAGCACCAAGCTGCAGGTTGTAGACCCCTGCTGTAAAGGCATGAGAGGCGATATCCTTCAAAGATTTGACTCATTAATACAACCCACTGCTTCTACAGGAGGGTGAGTTTCTGATGAAGGCATTAAGCATTTATATGAGCACAACAGAAATGTGCTCTATAAGTCAGTGTTCGCTCTTTGTTTTGTCTAAATAAAAAAAGAAAGAGCTCACAGTTTCATCCCACCACGCTCCGCCCGCTGACAACAACACACAGCCGCCCACGTGCACACGCACCAACACCTGTAACACCCCCAGGTAGCATCGGCAGAGTGGTATATTCCTTCATCTGTTGTCATAGTAACATCGGCGAGGATTTCTCACAGAAACTCATCGCATTAATTCACAAACAAGAGAAAAAAAAGAGGAAAATTCCACTTCCTGTTTTCTGCTGCGACCCGTCATCTCAGCGCTCACTTCTCTTTGTGCTCACTCTTTTTTTTTTCAGGACTTGCTGCATAAATTACTTTTTTTTTTTCCATCTACCAGCCTCAACAAAAATAAAACACTATGAGGAGTGTGTGTTTGTGTGTGTGTGTGTGTGTGAGTGTGGACGTGGGCTTGTGTCGGTCCTCCTGCTTTCAATCTGTCATTTTGTGTGTCTCTGTGTTACTGTAAGAGTTTTACTTGATCTCAAACATCTATTGGACGATGATTCACCCAACAAATGGGTGTGTGTGTCTCTCAGTGTAAGTGTGTGTTTGCTCACACATTTAATGGACCACAAAGTGAGGGAAGTAGGTGAGTTGGCAAACAGAGACAGAGAGAGAGAGAGAGAGAGAGAGAGAGAGAGAGAGAGAGAGAGAGAGAGAGAGAGAGAGAGGGAGCAGAGGTGTCTCAGAGCCGTGATGATGCACCTGAATCATTTTTCTGAATCCAGGGAAACAGTTTTAAAATTCCCACAGTGGAAAATGTTGTTAAAACAAGGAAAATGTTTGTTTTTGTTTTATGACGGAGCCATTCTCCACCCGTCCCTCTGATTTATTGTTTTTTTTTTTCATTTAAACAGCATCCTGAGGCAGTTCTGAGCTGACATTTATACAGGATTAATAACTGATTTAATGCATTTAAACTTGAAAAAAATTGACTAAAAAATTCTAGTTTTGTTATGGAGCAAAACTGGTGCTTTAAAGTTAAAGTTAAAGCTAAAAAAATAAACTGAAAGAAAATTGTTGAAAAAAAATAGAATTGAAACAAAAAAAAAGTTTATGCAATTGGTTTTGGAAAAATAACATGCTTCACTGATATAATATGCTTATGTTAGCACGCGACACAAAGTCAGTGGAAAAAAAATGGATTTTAAAATATGAAATATGATTTAAATGTAGAATATGGATGATGTTTTCAAGACACCTCCATTTCCTTTTTTTCTTTATTTATTTATTTTTAGCCTAAAAGAGCTTAGCCTTTTTTTTTTTTGGCAAAAAGTAGATAAATAAATAAATAAATAAAAAAATAATAATAGTAATAAAAAAATAAAAGACACCTCCATTTCCCATGGATCCTGAAGGCAACAGCTGGGAGTATTTTGTCCAGCTGACACGTTGAACTGTCAATCATGATTCCACGCCCACTGTCATCTGAGGCCCCGCCCCCATGTCAAATAAGACCAGAAGTTTAAAACAGGGGTTAAAAAAACAAACATCTGAAGCTGTAAAAAACAAAACAAAAAAATCAGACAAGTAGTTTCGAACTATTTTTTTAGTCTCAAATACACATTTTTTCAGTTTCAAACTTTTCATCGTCTCAGTTTTATTTATGGAACAAACTTTCTGTCCCCAGTTCAGCTTCATCTTCTGTCTTTGTGTTCAGTCACATCGTCACCACTGTGCACTGCTCTCATTACATTACTGACAGAAGCACCAGAAGGACTTTTATTTTCTAAGAAGAGTCTAAAAGTCAGGAGGAGTGTAGCTGTGTGTTGACCTTAGACACAAAACCACCAGGGGATTATGGGATGGCAATTACAGAGACAAGAAGAAAGGATTACTTTATCACAAGAACTAATCTTAGGGATTCTTTCAACGAGCTCAGTAAAGTTTGTGTTGAAACATTTAAGCCGTTTTTATTGATTTATTTAGTTTGTGTACTGGTGGGAACAACATGTGCCAATTTAGAGGAAACACAGATGTTCACACTGCAGGCAAAAGTGCCGCAAATCGGATTTTTTTTTGCACTTCTGGGATCCATGTCTGATTTTTATATGATATTATGAATGTGACAAATCCAATGTTTTCAGATCTAAGCCAGGTGTTTTTTAAAACTGGAACTAAATCAAACACATATCTGATGTATTTGAGGTGACCTCAGTCTGAACAGTCATAACGCGTTTCCTTCCTTTAACACCGTTAAGGTAGAAGGTGAATGAATTGATACAGATAAATAAAATGTTTAAAAAAAATGTCACTAACACATTTTCATTATCATGAGCCCCGCACGTGAAGCGTAAGTGGGAGTCGTATTGTTTTCGTACTGTTTGTTTGTTTATTTATTTATTTATTTATTTATTTATTTATTTA
>NW_013953024.1:215722-218615 GCF_001266775.1 Austrofundulus limnaeus | reverse complement strand
TATAGGACTTTGTCCTATTCACTTAAAGAAAATAAAAACACTTAAAAATGATTTTCTTCTTATAAGTGTAAAAATATAAAATCAAAGACAAAGAAAATAAACAATAGAAAAGTTTTTTTCACCAGGGTTACCTCTACAACCATATATTTGAGAATAAAAAAACTTAACACTCAGAGTTTGTATCAAACTTTGTAGTGTTGCATTAACACTAGGGCTGTGTATTGGCAAGAATTTGGCGATACGATACATATCATGACAGAGGGGTCACGATGCGATATATCCCGATATATCCAAATATATTTCGATACTGTAAACAAGGCGATATATTGCGATATTTTTGGTCCAAAAATTATATTAAATAAAAACCTCTAACTGGAAAAAATAAATGAAAAACCAAAATTCATTGTCTCAAAAAATTCTAATATTACATAGACATACGTTTGAGACATTTAGCTGTGTTCTGCTTTGTATGTGTTTTATTTTATTTGTTGCTAATGCTACCCTGACTCTCTGGCGCTCAAGAGGTAGAGGAGCCAAATGTCTGGCTCACTTCTGCCAACTAGTGGTCAGAGGCTGAACTACAACATAAAAATGAACGGCTGGCAGGAAAGTTGACATTTTAAGCCTTTAATAAAAATTGATACAGGGCTTTAGAATATTGATACAGTATCGGGAAATGAAATATTGCGATATTTCAGTGTATCGATATTTTCCTACACCCCTAATTAACACTGCTCAGTAGTAAATTGAAATGTAAAATGGAGTCACTCTTCACACCAGGACATCCCTCTCACTCATGGTGTTGATTTTTGGCCAATAACACAAACTTAAAGTTGAACAACTTGATAAAACTGAACAAGAAAACTAACCAGAACAACTAATTTTACTCTCATGAATGTCTTTAATGGTCATAAACATACAAAAACATCATTTCTGCAAGATTTCTCAGCAAGGAATGCTGGGTAAATACTGGTCTGTCTAACATGAGGTGGAAGAGGGCGGGGCTTTTCAGAATACTGCTTTCAACACTGCATGGTGTCATATAACAACACCGTTAAGTGTTATATAAGACTTAATAGTGGGCGGAGCTTATTTAATTTACTTATTTATTATTTATTATTATTATTTACTTTTTTATTTACACTGTCCAGTGTTGAGACAACACTGAGGAAATCAAAACTGAATTAACACCAACACTGGGTGTCAGTGTACTCTGAAAGTGTTAAAATAACACTAGTGGGTGTTAAATCAACACCCAAAAGTTTAACACTGAAATTTTAACACTCCTATTTTTGCTGTGTGGGACCCCAGTTTGAGAACCTCTGCTTTAAACACTCCACCTGGACAAATCATTCCTGTATTATAGTTACATTTTTATTTTTAATTTAAGAAAATAAAGATTTCACAGTTGTAATCGTACGTCAATTACAAATCTATTTTTCTTGCGTTCTATAAACAGAAGAGGCCAGAAGAAAGGATTTAAACATGACAGTTGAACAAAAGGGACAACAAATATGACAGAAACTGAAAAGCAAACAAGGAAACAAGAATGACAGAAGTTGGAGAAAGGGAGATTACCGGTGAAGTAAATAGTGAAGAAGTGAGCAGCTTAAACACTAATACTAGCAGATGGGTGACAGATAAAAATAAACACGTGGTTTTAGGGCAGGAAAGACAGACAGAAAAACAGAAAAAAGGATGATTGAAAAAAAATTACGAAGCAGATAGTGATGAGGGAAGAATATTAACGAGTGATGGAGGTTGTGAGAAACAGAGAGTGGGAGGACATGGCACGCTGAAAGGTAGGACCTTCATTATGCAATAGGAACAGAGAAGGGAATAACACGCACACAAACCACTAACATGCTCCTGTTTGCACGCCTACGCCGCCAAAACACACAGGGACACAGATGCGGCTAATTCAGAGAGGACTGCCCAAATTGCATGAGGCAGGATGTGTCTCGAAAACGACAGCATGCTCTCTAATCTGCTGACCTTTGAACAGGGCGAGGACAGAGCCTCGGGGGGCAGAGACACGATGTACTGACCATGATGCCCGTGAGCAGACACACTCCTTTGCCACAGTAGGTGTGAGGAACCATGTCTCCGTAGCCGATGGAAAGGAAGGTGATGGAGATGAGCCACATGGCTCCCAGGAAGTTACTGGTCACATCCTGAGCATCGTGATACCTAAACAAGAACCCACCGACAAATACAAAGAAAATAAAGTCAGACAGTTATAAAAACATAAATATAATAACTGAAAACACAACAGTTAGAAAACTGTAATGTTTTTAAAATGTACTAATGTTCTGTATTTTTATATTTAGTGCAATATTTATTGTATTCTTGACGTAGTTTTGAATGTGTATGCATGTTGCAGTGGCCATTGAGTACAGGATTGAGGACCACTGATCTAAAACATGTCAGATACTGTCCCTAGAGGACCAGGATTGAGGACCACAGATCTAAAACCAGCAGGATACTGGCTCTATAGGACCAGGATTGAGGACCACTCATCTAAAACATGCCAGATACTGTCCCTAGAGGACCAGGATTGAGGACCACAGATCTAAAACCAGCAGGATACTGGCCCTATAGGATCAGGATTGAGGACCACTGATACAAAACATGCCAGATACTGGCCCTATGGGACCAGGATTGAGGAACACAGACCTAAAACATGAAGGATACTGGCCCTACAGAACCAGGATTGAGGACCATTGATTTAAAACATGCAGAATACTGTCCCTAGCGAACCAGGATTGAGGACCACTGATCTAAAACATGCAGGGTACTGTCCCTAAAGGACCAGGATTGAGGACCATTGATTTAAAACATGCAGGATACTGGCCCTATAGGACCAGGTTTGAGGACCACTGATCTAAAACAG
>NW_013953024.1:211164-214240 GCF_001266775.1 Austrofundulus limnaeus | reverse complement strand
CCCTAAAGGACCAGGATTGAGGACCATTGATTTAAAACATGCAGGATACTGGCCCTATAGGACCAGGTTTGAGGACCACTGATCTAAAACAGACAGGATAGTGACCTTTGAGTACCAGGATTGAGGACCATTGATCTAAAACATGCAGGATACTGGCCCTAAAGGACCAGGTTTGAGGACCACTGATCTAAAACAGACAGGATAGTGACCTTTGAGTACCAGGATTGAGGACCATTGATCTAAAACATGCAGGATACTGGCCCTAAAGGACCAGGGTTGAGGACCACTGATCTAAAACATGCAGGACAGTGGCCCTAGAGAACCAGGGTTTCCCTCATTTCCTCCCTCACTCACACTCTCTACACATATAAGATCATAAATAAGAACTGGTTCAAAGGAGCATCATCCTCTTTACTGTCAGTGCATTCAATTTATGTTCCTTCTTTCAAGAATAAAACTGCTCTTAATCAATCCTGCAATTCAAAACTAATAAAAAAGTAACAACAATGGGAACATTAGTTCTGTCTGAAAGTGTGGGAGTCAAAACTAAAACACGTGTTTTACATCTTTGTTTGATCCGAACACGATTGTTACTCTATCATCCCTGCTCTATATGCAACACTGTTCCCATAGAAACCAAACTCAGTGCAGATTTGAGACAAAGTTGTTTTATCAAAAAAATAAAATGAAAAAAAAGCTTTTCATTAGAAAATCTGAAAAACTTAGCCTTGAAAGTTTGCAGTAAATACAGAAACACTGTATTTTCTCTCATAAAGACATTGAAACAAGGTGTTACTCTAAAATTTTGGAGCTCCAAGTTCTTACACTGAAATTTTTTAAACTTATTATTTTGACAATAATAATACGCAGGCGAAGCAGGACTCATAACAATATGACCCCCGCACATGAGGGGGGGCATATTCATTGATATATATTATATACTATTATTATTGTTTTCATACAGTTTTGTTTTTTCTTCTTTTTTCAGCGATATTTGGTCAACAGTAGCACAAAAACAGCTGCACCAATCCCCATGAAATTAGTCAGGACTGTAGATGAGTCTGACCTACACTGCACCAGCCAACGGTTTTACGATAGACCACATATTTGAGGAGGGGGCTCTGTCTAAAGAGGGGGTGTCAGGACATGCAAAAATGCTTATAACTCAGAAACTGTTCAACATAGAAGCTTCAGATTTCTTTTTTTGTTTGTTTAGCTCTGATGAAGGGCTATCCATCAGGCCCACCAATGACGCCCCCCCTCCCAAAAAAAAAAAAAAAATCAATCAATTTTGGGATGCACGTAGCAGCATGAAGTTTGGTATGAGTAGACTTCTGAGTCCAGCTGCATTGGTGATTGCAGGGGTCATTGTGTTACCACTACACGGTATCTAGTTATCAATATTTTTATTTACTTATATTTGAAGTGGAAACACCAACTAAAGCTAAATTTGGAGCCAGGCCTCAAGCAGCCTGGTCACCATGTATTTAATCAAGCTTATTAATCAACTGACATTTTCTTTTATCCCAGAGATTATCTCCAAAGAGCACGAAACTCATCAGAAGAGCGAGTCTCTTTTTGTCGTCCACATAATGGTGCATCAGTAATGTCTCGTAAAATTGTCATCAGCCTTTAAACATGGCAGAATAATGAGATTAGTGGTTAACAGAGACTTCCTTTATGTTTGCTGAATCAAAGATCAGTCATTTTACTGAAATGTAATATTGATATGAAGAAGGAAAAGATGCATTTTTTGTTTTTCTTAAATAAAAACAGATTTTTTTAAATTCAGAGGAAGACATTAGGTCAATAAACACTAATCTGCTAAAAAAAATCTTGGCTCTGCTAACATTAGATAAAAAATAGTGGAAGCTAACGCTAACTGCTAATAAACTGTCACTCAGTCTGTGTCTTGTCCTCTTCTCCTCTAGTGGGACACAAATCTGTTAGTTTCTATTGGTTTAATCTGAAGGTGGGTGGGATTATTTGTGGCAAACTTGGGATACTTGTAATTTACTACTTTCAGAATAAAATCCTTTCTTTGATCGATTTGTAAATTTATAAATACCATTTGAAGTTAGTCAAACAACAAATAGCAAATACTTTCTCTATCTTATTTAAATAGTAATTTTTTGTATTTATCTTTAAATATTAACATTTTTATGCTTAGTTTGAAGATTAGCTGCTAATGATGCTACATGCTACACACCTGGCACCTGACATGTCAAGCACTGCACTCAACATTCTTCCTTTACTGGATGGAAATGATCATTTTTCAAGGTGCTGTTCTGTTTTTATTATTTAAAAAAATTAATTAAAACTTTTGACAGAATCAAATTAAACCGTATGACTGGTAGTCTCGGGAATTGAACTTTCAAGATGGAGCATACTGTATTTGATTATTATCATCTTTTTTGCACAATGTAATTATTACTTCCTTGTATTCCTAATTAAACCTTGAGACGCTGTGGCATAATGAACAGGAAAACACACACACACACACACACACACACACACACACACACACACACACACACACACATACACACACACACATACATAGAGTCCATGTTATTTTATCCACACAAAGACTGCATTGAATTCTATTTTTCTAACCCTTACCCTAAAACAACCCTCCAACTCAAAAAGCAACAATTAAACTCATGGGACTGGCCATGAGGAGCAGTGGGTCCTCACAGGGTTGTGTGTGCCGGTTTAATGGTCCTAAACGGTCCTTACAAGGTGACATATACATGTACACTGAGGTGTGTGTCACGTGTGCACTGACCTCTCACACACTCGTACGGTCCACGCAGCGATGATCCACAGAGAGATGCTGAAGACCAGCAGCACCGTCCCGGGACAGATGGTCATGAGGGTTTTCATTACAAACCGTGTGTTGAAATGGACCTGAAAACACACACACACACACACACACACACACACACACACACACACACACGCAAAGAAGTGATAAGTGTGTTCCTCACTGCAAACCCTCAGCTGGTACTGTGTTACATTCAGACCTGCAGGTTTCACTAATTAGCCTTTAAAGAAGCTTTGATAGCAGCAGAAC
>NW_013953024.1:205030-211154 GCF_001266775.1 Austrofundulus limnaeus | reverse complement strand
CACACACACACACACACACACACACACACACACACACACACACACACACACACACACACACACACACACACACGCAAAGAAGTGATAAGTGTGTTCCTCACTGCAAACCCTCAGCTGGTACTGTGTTACATTCAGACCTGCAGGTTTCACTAATTAGCCTTTAAAGAAGCTTTGATAGCAGCAGAACTCAGAGATTCTTGCTGTAATTGGACAGTCCAGATCCGGTCTCGACCTCTGATTCGGGTCAAGCCGTACGGTGTCTCTGAGTAATTGGGCTGTTTCAGAGTAGTTGTGATAAGTGACTCATTTGTCAATAAGAGGCAGGCCCCGTCAAGCCCTGGCAGATGGGTCATTTGATGGTCGGGCCTTGGAAGGTAAACCAGCTGATAAATGAGTTGTCATTTTGGAGCGGCACTTGGATGGCAGCTTTACCTCCTCTCCCTGTCCCTGTGAACGCCAGGACCCAAGGAATGGCACCTAAATACACCAGGAAACAGTTAAATCACTCATCTGAAGTCCTCCATGTTCTCCTCTCTTCCACTGAGTTGGCACTTTTTTTTCCCCAGGGCATCTCCACGACCGGATCTTCCAACAATGTTTATAGTTGATCATCATTTAAAACACGGCGCACATCATTTACTGGATGGCTTGCACGCACTCATATTCCAATTTCACTTTTGTCTTTTCATGGCCCATTTGAGCCATTCACAATTTCTCCTTCCCATTTCCTTTCTTGTCTCCTGTTGTATCATGAACGATCCACCATCGCTTACATCTAAATCTCTAAGAATGACAAGCAAAACAAGGAGCGACACAGAGCTGATGATGGCAAGAAACAAGTTAATAAGAAGTGAAAGAACTTTTTTAATTTGGAAGATTAGTTTTTGACATTATTCTATAAAAAAACCTTCCTAAATTCACAACTAATGTCTTGATAATCAAAAAGAAAAAATAAGTAGGTCCTCTGGATGGGTTCTTCTTTAGTGAAACGTTTTGTCTCTCCTCCAAGAAACTTCTTCAGTCTGATGAGTTTCAGGTGAACTCAGCCTTATAAGCACTGCCTCCACATGGACAAACAGGCGAAGGAGGGTCCCTGGCCATGTTGATTCCTGGCGGCAAAGACTGGCTCTAGTATGAAATGTGTTTTTTTTCTCTTATTAAAATTAGTTTGCTGTTTTGAAACATTTAGGTGTACCAAAAACACAGTGGTATCTGTATCAAATCAGATACCATGATGCACCCAACAAAACACCATGATGCACCAAACAAGACACCATGATACCACGATGCACCAAACAAGACACCATGATACCATGATGCACCCAACAAGACACCATGATACCATGATGCACCCAACAAGACACCCTGATACCACGATGCACCAAACAAGACACCATGATATCACGATGTACCAAACAAGACCTTAAAGTGGAGCCAGTTTCACTTGATAGCCAACTTGTCGAAACTGTGGCAAACTTTAAATACTTAGGGTCGTTTCTGGACAGTAATCTTACTTTTGCTGAAAACACTAATTACATTTTTAAGGAATGCTCTCAGAGACTTTATCTTCTGAAAAGACAGTGGGGGTTAGTCAGCAGACTCTAGAGCTTGTGTATAAGACAATCATTGAGAGTGTCCTAACTTTTCATGTCTCTGCCTGGTATGGTCACACGAGTTGTAGACTAAGAAACAAACTCTCAAAAATTGTTTCGACGGCAAACAAAGTAGTGGGGAAACAACAAAAAACTCTACCTCAGTTGTTTGAAGAAAGAACAAGATGGAAAGGAACATTTTAGCAGATAGCAGCCATCCTCTTTTTTTGTCAGTTTGAACCTGTGAGCTCTGGAAGGCATTTTAGGGTCCCTCTGGCAACCAAGAACATCTATAAGAGGTAATTCATTCCCAGTGCAATAACCATTCTTAGCCAAACTAATGACAATCTCCCACAGATGATAAGAGTTTTTATTTTTGTTTTTATTTATGTTTTAAATTTTTGAAATTATGATTGTACGTATGTGTTTTTGTATGACTGTGTTTTATGGCTGCAGAACCAAAGGAAAATTTCCACCTTGGTGGACAATAAAGGTTTATCTTATCTTACCAGCATTTTTACAAGTATCTCCACTGGTATCAATACTCCACTGAATGTGTTACAGTTTACATTTCAAGTGAGAAGTGCTTTCTGACCTTGTTTAGGGCACCTATACTCCTGGAGGAGGCATCCGTGAAGAGTTTGCTGTGCAGGAGCATGACTCTGGCGATGAGGTAGAGGCGCAGGAACATGGGCACGCTCAGCACCATGTCCAGGTCAGCCTCGGCCTGCGAAGGCGCGTACGAGAAGGCCAACCGTGCCCGCCACTGAAACTTAAAGTCCCCTGGCACTGGATGCACCGCAGACACCAGCAGCTCCAGCGCGATCAGCAGGACCCGCTCCATGGTCATGGCGATGCGCCAGTCATCGGCTCCGTTGTCTATGACGAACAGCTGCAAGGGGGGGACAAAAAAAGGACACAAGAGTCAGGTCTGACACGTCGTTTAAGACCTCACTGTGGAAAAACCTCACGGTCTGCTGGCACCGTTCTTTCATCAGTGCGACATGTTGTAATTATAGAAACTAGCAGAGTAAATGTCTTTCCTGCGACGTACAACAAAATCCATTAATCAGCACTTCAGTCTCCTTACAGTCCTTTGGCTAATTTTCACATAACCTGCGAGGCTCGTCTTACTAAAATTAAACTGGAGACGCTGAGTCATTTGGAGACCTGGCTCTCATGGAAAACAGGCTTTTAATTATAAATATTACAAAATTTAACCTTCATAGCAGGGCTATTCAACTGGCGACCTGCAGGCCACATCCGGCCTCTGAGTGACCAAATTGTGACCAATTGGTTCATTCATCTTATAAGCCCAAACCACCTGGTTTCTACTTTAATTACTCTAAGTTCTTTTAGTTAAACATAGACATGTTTGGTGTCTACAGAAACATCAGAATCTTGGCTAGAAGCTGGTAAAAACATTTCTATTAACATTCAAGACAGTTAAAACTACAAAACTATGAATGTAATAACAAAATTGATTTAAAAATTAAGTCAGAGATGTCAAAATATTATTTGTGGTAAATAAGAGGCATAATGTGTTCTTTTTGTTTTTGATATTGTTCAATTATCACTACTTTTGTAGGGTTCTGTATGTTGTAGTCACGATTAAATGCAGCAAAATAAACTATTTCAAAGGTAACAGATCTTTGTAATACTTGGTTTATTTACATAATGACGTTAAAGTGCCTGTGACATGCATATGCTTCAAATACAAAAAGTCAAAGAAAACATCTTTGTATTTAAGAAAGTTGGAATAATATACCCGATTTAACCCATTTTTTCCCATAACTGGCATATTTTCTTCTGAATTTGGCTCTGCCAAATTGAAACAGGAAGTGACATCAAAGGGTTTTTAACAAAGAAATCTCTGGTCTTTGTTTATTAAAACAATATTATTTGAACTCTGACTCCTCATCTCTGCTAGAGACTCAAAATAATCTAAAGAAACATCAGATTCTTCTCTACAGTCTGGGTTGTTAGCTGTTGTAGCGATGCTCTGTTCACATTCAGACATTCCCCTTTGACATCACTTCCTGTTACTTTACAGGCAAATATCTCAACAACTGTTCATCTCAGCAACATGAAATTTCTTTTGCAATAATTTATCAGTGTCCTCTTTCTAAAAAGGCATTCATATGTATGACAAAAATTTGACGTGACAGGCACTTTAACTGCTGGATGTTCGGTCCCTCAGCTGTTGACCTGCAGTAACTGTGGCTCCTGGAGCAGTTTAGTTGTATAGCCCTGCTTTATACAAAAAGGGGATCATTACATTATTTCTTGTCAGAAAAATTCAAGTCCAAAAATGATGAAATGGGAGGATTTGAGGGAAAATTACAGACTTCCCTTTCAAACAAACAACTGAAAACATTCTGTAGCTATTTGGCCTGAAAACAACAACATGAATAAACTCGTGATTACCATAAATGCAAAACAATGTGTCCTGAATTATTGAAAAGACCGTTTTCCCCACTCATATGCCTCAGAGTGCTTTGATCCGCTGCCTCCAATCCCCAAAAAAGCCAAAGTCAGTGGAAGTCTGTCGATTTTCCAGTAAACAGCTCTGAAAATATTAAATAAAGCATGAACCTGACGTTTTCTGTTTGCTTCATTTACCTCACGGCTGAATCTCTAACATGAGAATAAAGACATACTGAAGGAAAGACAGGCAAAATAAATAGGATCTAATAAAAAAAATCTATTGTGAGAACAATATGAGAGCAAAGGTTCTATGAGGATTAATGACCTTCATTTAGAGTTAATGACCGAGGGAGTTCCCACTGATAATAAACACGTTTATAGGCTAATGGACGCAGGTCAAGAAAGCCTCACAGATTCAACACTAATGTCTGAAGGACATCCTCAGATCGGAGCTCATTACGACCCAACTCTACTTAGATGTGATGAGAACAAAGTAACAGGAACAAGGCTTAGCTGTAGACTTCAGTTTTGATGACTAACGTCCTGGAGCTTTTCTGCTCGACAAACATGTTAAACACATTTTGAGGAGACGTGATGAAACGCAGCCAGGAGTCTCTTTAAAAAGCTGTTGGAGGAGAGGAACAAGTTCATGTCGTCAACCCTGAAGGTGCCTGGATACTTAAAGTAACGACAGCCTCCTTTAGAAGTCTAAATGCTTTCACCAGTGCTGGCTCTAGCCATTTTGGTGCCCTAGGCGAGTTGAAGCGCAACCCCCCCACCACCACCCCACCGAACTATGTCCCACCCACCCCAATTTGAACCCTTAAAAACAAGTTTGACAGTGTAAGGTACTGTGGTAAACTTAGATTTATTTGCTTTCCCAGAAAGCAAGTAAATAACATCCATGTCAACTTGTACAGATTATCTGTAAGTTATAAGGATTTTATGTCATTTTGCAGGTATACAGACGTACAGAGCAATCTCACAGATTTTCAAGTCTTAATGATTTTTTCAAAACCTCATTTTCAAATTTATCTAACATGTCAGAGCCTGTAGGATGATTTAAAAACAATAAATAATATTAAACAACATCTTCCAACCTGTTCTGCTGCTAGAAATAAGTTTTGAACTTTTGCCGCTCTCCTTAAGCTGTTAGCTCATTTGCGCATCTGGAATGTGCTCGATTTAGGAAAAAATACTGAAAATAATTATTTCTATACTTAATTCTAGGTGTGTTAAATTATACTCTGAAAACAGTTTTAATATTGTTTACATTTTGATTAGCGGTAAAAAAATATACAGATTTATGATGCGTATATATTTTATAATTACTTGCAAACTATTTTCTTTACAATCATGTTATAACTCATCTTATCTTTTTATTTTCTTGCTGGACTAAAAATTCACAGCTGTTATAAATGTTGCTTTTCTTTGAAACATTGCAGGTGATGAAAGACTGAAATTGAATGAATTCTGTCATCAGTCTAGTGAAACGCTAAAAACAATTATTTTGGGGGACAGTACGGAGCAACGTTAGCAACGTTAGCAACGTTAGAAGTTGCTAATGTCGCAGGATGATGATGTCAAAGTAAAAGTGGAGCGCCGATGTCAAAGGCTGCGTTCCATTCTGAAATACTTGATTTATGATTTACCATTTAAACTGAACATTTAACATTTAGTAGGCTAAAACTGAGCAAAATGGAAGAACAGTGAGCTAATTAACAATACAATGTTAATGGAAGATTTTAAACTAGAATTTTACACTCGAAAAATGAGCGTGAACATTTGTCAACCTTTAATTTTAGATTTGGCACCCCATAGAACACTTATATTTAATGTTTGCTTCCTCACACTGACTGCAGTTCGTTTTGGTGTTTCCTGCAGGAAATGCTTTTTAAAAAAACATCTGTTTATTATTCCCCTCTAGAGTCAAATTAAACATCCGCCCTCACCACCACTGTTTCTGTAATTGCGGTTCTCCCCCTTCCATGTTTGTGGATATTTCGTCTGTTCGTAATTGCTGTGGTTACTCTTGATACTGTCACCAAAGCTGCTGTTACGAGGAAGTGGTAAGAGCAGGTTTCAGTGCGGGTTGGGTGGGGGGG
>NW_013953024.1:189160-199345 GCF_001266775.1 Austrofundulus limnaeus | reverse complement strand
CTGTAAAACAGCAATTATGCTGAGTCAGGCTTGATTTTTACTAATCTTTTCCTGTTAGATAAACAAATCAAATCACATCAAATCAAAATCCATGAGTCTGACTGCTCAGGTTCTGCTCAGAAGAACCTGTTCAGACCGTCTCATCTGGACACAAAGACGACAGCTTTTAGTGCAAAAACACTGATGTGGAGGTTCAGGTTAGAGTCAGGAGGGAACTGTGAAGAGTTGAAGTATAGACAAGAGACAAAAAAAGTCACTGAAGATGAAGAAATAAATAAACTAAATAAACTAATAATATTTGGTTTCGTTTTCTACTGAAGTGACAAAAGAAAAAAAAAGAAGTTTAGACAAGAGTCCAAACTCTTTCATTCTAAACACTTCACCTCAAAACTCGTACTCCACTGGCAGAAATGTTTGACTTAATTTGAGTCAAATTTTCAGACTAACAAGACAAATAATCTTACACAATCTGAAAACAAGATGATTATTCTTACACAATCAGTTCTTGTTTAGTAAATCAGTCTGAAAACAAGATCAAACAGACTTTTTGGCTGATATAAGGTTTTATAACTTGGTAACATGGACAGTTTTTGCAGTGTAAAAGTATTTCTGAATACTGAAATTATTTTTCCTATAGGCTACTTGCTTTTGTGTGTCTTTTGGTTGCTCCATTATCAGAGTCTCAACAACAGATCATCTCTATGATGTATTTCCTGCTCAGCACCACAGAAGGAGGTTATTGTTAACTCAGACCACGACCGATCCGGTGCAGCTGTCATAAAAACCAATAAGCTCTACCGTCCAGCAGTGCAGCCACAGACCCACATCTTTGTTTTGGATCATGTTTTATTCCAGGTGCAGTTCTTGACGCAACCCTCGACATTTATCCAGGCTTGGGACCGGCACCAGTCGTACACAGAAAGTGCTCTTCAAAGGCAGGGTTTGGCTTTTTATATAATTATAATTATAATTATAATACCTTATTTTATTAAAAGCAAAAAGTCTTTTTCAACTCTGAAAACAGGTCTTTTTTTTGTAACATCAAAAGATGTGGGACTAAACCAGACAAAACATTCCTCGTTTTTGACATCTCATCGTATTTTTCAGGGTTGTAAAGTAACTAAGTACAAATACTTTGTTACTGTACTTAAGTAGAAATTTTGGTTATCTGTACTTTATTTGAGTAATTATTTGTCAGCGTACTTTTTACTTTTTCTCATTACATTTTTACACAGTTATCTGTACTTTCTACTCACTACATTTTTTTAAAAGGTAAGAAGTAGAAAGTCGTTACTCCTGTTTTATTCTGAGTTGTTATTTATAAAAATCCTCTCCTGATAAACTGTGTCTCCTATAGAGTGAATTTAATTGTGTTTGGATGAGAAGTATAAATATATACCATTCTGACACACTATTAKCTTGTACACAACCCATCACAGCTGCACGCTGTTAGAAAATATAGTTTTAGAGAAGTCACCTCCCAATAAATGTCATTTTGGAAAATCTAACTGCTCACTTTTACTCAGTACTTTTACTTTTAATACTTAAGTAGATTTTGTGTCAGAAATTTACTTTTGATACTTAAGTACAAAAGATATCAGATACTTTAAGACTTTTACTCAAGTAACATTTTTAGAGAAGACTTTAACTTTTACCAAAGTATTTTATGATAAGATACTTGTACTTTTACTCAAGTATCACTTTGAGGTACTTTATTCAACACTGGTATTTTTTACAACAATTGAAGCACTTTGGAAAAAGCACTGCGAGAGCCGAGAGGTCCCAGATTTAAAAGACTTAAAGTAAATAAATCCACTGGACTGTGACGAAAACAAGTTTCTGTTTTTTTAATTCACATGGATTCATTTACACTCCTCCTCTCCTCATCCCTCGCTCTGGCGTCTCCTCCCACAAAATGACATTTCTCCAAATCAGAACTGAAGTGATCCACCTTCCAGACCCACTGGAGGAAATGAGCCCCCACCCCCCCGTGCTGTCCCCCCCACACGCCCGCACTGTTGGTCTTTTCCTGGCAAAAATGGCCATGAGGAAGGGATAAATAATTAAATTCCATTAGGAGAGTAATCTGTCAGTGGGAGTGAGTGAGTGCCACTGCCCCTGCATGAACAGGACCGAGTCAGGGGATGACAGAGGACGGAGCAGAGAAATTAGTTTCAAAATGGTCGCAGACGTGGATTAGCCGACATCATCTGAGGAGAAAAATGAGGACTTTCTAATGTGCACAATGAACAGAGCATCACTTTAGGTGTAATAGTTTAAAGCACATAACTTTCATGAATAATAAAGATTTATTTCATCCTTCTGATCCTTTCTGCTTTTCTTTCTGCTGGTTGTTGAATGCCAGATGGTCATAGTTTGATTTTATTTGTTATTTGTCATGTAGACCCACAAAAACCGTGCAGCAATAAAGTGAAAATCTGGTGGATTCGTGTTTATTTTCAGAGGCCAAATATAAATGTATTTTTTTCTAAAATAAAAAGAAGAGCTCATAAATGTAAACACATGGTTTGAAGAAGGACTTGTTCCTCTGCCAGTAAAACAACAACAACCGCAGGCAGAAAATAAAAACAAGTAATGGCTCATGATTTGTAGCAGCAAGACGTGCATGTTTCATAATATGATCATAGTTTATCAAGTGGCACTGGCTTTGAAATGCAATAATTTTATTAAAATGACAGCTATGAAATACTGAGTCAGGCACACCTGAAACAAGCAGATAAAAAACAAAGACACGTATCAGAAGATCTAGTCTCTAAATCAATTAATCCAAGAAGAAAATCATTTTCTGCAGAGTTCAGCTCAGGGGCGGAGCTAGATTTTTATGTTAGGGGGGCATGGGGGTGTCCACGCATAAATTAAACTATTCTGTTTTGAAATCTAGTTCATTTGGACATCTGTTTGTATTTAAAAGATACTGAATATATTTTACAAGAGCAGTTAATAATTGGGTGTTTATTTGGGGCCAAATTCAGGCACCAAGTAAAAATTAAAATATTAAAAAATGTCACTAACATATTTTCATCATTTAACTGTAAAATCCAAGTTCTACGGCGCCTGTCCGGTGACATGGAATAAAAAAAACATCATGTGGTCACGAGATAACGCGTGCGCATGCAATTATGTCGTGGCCACCACATAGATAATTATTGTTGTCATTTCTGTGCAGGCTGTTTGTTTGTTTACATGGACAAGTCTGAATTAACCTAATTTGTGTTTATTATAATAGAATGAATGACGTTGCTACGCCATCACCTTACCTTAAGTCATTACAAACATGGCAGCGATGGATGTAAACACATAGCATGTTGCTACCACGACACTAGCGCTCATCATCAGAGGAGACGTCGGCGTCTTTTATCGAGGCTTTCCAGAGACAAGTCCCTACTTGGGAGCGGCTACGTATGCTGTGTTTTTGGGAAATTGTAGTCGGTGAGTTTACTATTTTATACTACTTCTGTGATATTACTACTACATCTACTTCCTGTTATCTTCTTCATCATCGTCTTTTTCACCAGTAAAAACAGCCGGTTGTTGATCATGTGACTCCTGTGATGTGAAAAGTGTGTTTCCATTGTAGTTTTGTGAAAAACAGCAATTTCGATACGGCCGACAAACCACCTCATCCTAGTGCAAATTTATTTTCGAAATTCTAATTTGCACATTTTCATGGTCAATGGAAACACAGCTAGTGAGGATAAACTGAGGTGCTGTAAAGTCTGTGGCTAATGAGGAAGTTGGAGAAAAGTTGGAGCTTAATGAGACAGAGCACAGGTGTGTGGCAGGACTGAGGAGCAGGAGCTGAACTCTGGGAATAAATGACCTGATGGTGCAGAGGAACTCAGCTGGACAGAAGGAATAAACCTGACAATAAGCACAAAAGATCACCAAATAAATCACCAGAAAACACAAAACTGTCAATCGTAGGCTTATAATCTGACTGTGTCTGGATAATAAGCCAAAAGACAAAAACACATTAAAGCCCTAACTTTTAAAAGGAGATATTTAGTATCCTCACTTTTATGGTAATTTTTGTTTTTAAAACAACAGTTGGAGGCGAGCCTTTGTGTTTATCAGACCTTTCCAGAGAAATCAAGTGAAGGTCAGTTAACAGTTAAATAAACTTTGACACCAAGAACAAACTCAAGAGGAGGATGAACAAGATCATGGGGGTGAAAAAAAGTGTCTTCTATTATTTTCTTAATTTTAACAAACTGTGGCATCGCAGGGCGAGGCGGTTCGGGACACCGACATGAAATGAAAAGTAGAAAGGACAGAAGGAGGACAAAATAAGTGGAAAACGAGAGCTGCTGCAGAGCAGGAGACCAAACAGAGAAGGAGAAATGTGTGAAAACGATAGGCTGAGGTGTCTCCATAGGTGAAGGCGTGAAGTCTGACAGGACGCTCTGCACCTCCAGCACACCTGCTGTTGCCTGCAGGAGGCCTTTGTGACCCATCAATCTTTCTATTGCAACAATCCAAACAACCATTAATCAGTTTGGGATTATTTCCCAAAGGTCAGTGCACCTTTGTAATCATGTCAGGTCTCTAATTCCAGATGTTTCACATAAAACCAGATCCAGAGCTGACTCGATGTTGTGGTCAGTGGTGGGCACAGATAACTGAAAAAACAGCTTTGCTATTGTTCTCTTACTAAAAATATAGCTGCACTACCACCAAACATGAAAAAAATGGTAAAAACTAACACTAAAGTAAAAATTAATGGAAGCTAACGCTAACAGCTAAATAAAATTTACTGGAAAACGACACTAATAGCTATTCGCTAACCGCTAAGACGACCGTCAGTCAGCGTCACGTCTTTGTGTCGTTTGAGCTGAAGACTGGTGGGTCTGACACACCGCTTGTTGATGTCAGCTTATTAAGCTAGCTGTTGGATTTAAAGTTGGTAAAACTTCATTTAGCAGAAGCTAATTGGTTTGCTAAAGGTTTTTACAAAATGAGTGAAAAAGCTAATCCGCTAAATGGAGCATTATTTCGCTATTAGCTGTTAGCTGATTAGCATACTCTATCAGGTGCAACAGAGGATAGGAGTCTGATGAAGTTGCAGTGGAGAAGGAAACAAACAGGAAGTTTATGTTTGTTCTGATCCAAGATTCGTGTGCGTTTGGATCCACGAGCCATTTAACTTCCAGGAAGCGTTCATGGTTAAAGCAGCCAATCAGCATGGCCCCAGGTTTGTCAAACTACCCAACAGAGGAGCCAGATAATACGAGTAAGGGGTCTCTGCAGTAGGTTTTGTCCTGTGGGCGGAGATGGCCCTACTCGTGATTGGCGGAGGTCTTGATGTGGGCGGAGATGGCTCTACTCGTGATTGGCGGAGGTCTTGATGTGGGCRGAGAYGRCYCTACTCRTGATTGGCGGAGGTCTTGATGTGGGCGGAGATGGCCCTACTCGTGATTGGCAGAGGTCTTGATGTGGGCGGAGATGGCCCGAGACGTGATTGGTTGGATTGATGGTGGGGTTTGAGGAGGCTGGAGGCAGCGGGGAGTAGCTTGGTCGAGTCAGGCAGGAAGTAACATGTTTTTTAAGCTTAATTGTGGTTATAACTTGAGAAAGGAAAGTGCTAGCTACACAAAATTTGAACGTCATACATGTGAAAGGGTGTGTAACAATATGGTTTGGTTAAAACATCCCTAACCAGCCTGTAAAAAGATAACTAAAAATCAATATTTTTTTACAGGCTGGTTAGAGATGTTTTGACCAAGCCATATTGTTACACATCCTTTCACATGTACGACGTTCAAATTGCGTGCAGCTAGCACTTTCCTTTCTCAAGTTACGACTAAAATTAATCTAAAAAAAAAAAGACGACTTCCTGCCCGACTCGACCAAACCCCCGCTGCCTCCAGCCTCATACCCCACCGTCAATCCGACATCTCTTGGGACGTCTCCGCCCACATCAACACCTCCGCCAATCATGAGCAGGGACGTCTCTGCCCACATTAAGACCTCGGCCAATCACAAGCAGGGACGTCTCCGCCCACATCAAGACCTCCGCCAATCATGAGCAGGGACGTCTCTGCCCACATCAACACCTCCGCCAATCATGAGCAGGGACGTCTCCGCCCACATTAAGACCCCGGCCAATCACAAGCAGGGATGTCTCCGCCCACAGGACATGTTCTGCAGAGACCCCTACGTGGATAATACGACCGTACAGTTCTGTAATGAAAATAGGACATTCTTAATTATCTGTAGCTACATCACATTTAGATTACATGCGCTTTGGATATTTATAATACTATATAATAATCACTAGCGGTGGGCACAACTAACCAAAGAGTTAGTTTCGCAAACTCATAATTTGCTAACTAAAAAAAAACAGCTTCACTGAAGCTAAAGATTAAAAATATTAAATAAAAATTAGTGGAAGTCCACTAACAGTTTTCAACATCAGTGAAAAAACAAATCTGATAAATGAAGCACATTTCTGCTCTTAGCTGTTAGCTGATTAGCAGAACCATGTTCACCACTGATAATCACGTACCAAACCACAACATAATCTTAAAATGAATATCAAGCAATATTCTTCTACAATGTCTGTTTAATCATCTGCAGTCAGTCGAGACTCACAAAAACAGATAAATTCTTTGTCAAATCAGGTAAAAG
Organism: Austrofundulus limnaeus; assembly: GCF_001266775.1. Classification (NCBI taxonomy): domain Eukaryota; kingdom Metazoa; phylum Chordata; class Actinopteri; order Cyprinodontiformes; family Rivulidae; genus Austrofundulus; species Austrofundulus limnaeus. Next base: position 192,697 of record NW_013953024.1, on the reverse strand, counting down.
AGATGCTTTCAAACACTGAGGGAGACATAAAAAGCACTCACATTTTTTCGCACTAATTAACTGTGGGGGAAATCTCTAAACCCCGCAGGATAGTTTTTATTTTTTTAAACCGTTAAGCTCACACACACCTGGCACAGGAACACACACACACCGTGACATATATGAATATTCAGAGAGGACAACACGCTTCCCTTCACTCTAATTGCAGCTCCGAGGGAACACCCCTGTGGCTGTTTCTGCACAAGGAGTACAGCAAAGAGGGAAGCCAAGTGTAAGGGAAGTGTTGGACGGTGTGACAGATGAGGGAAGATTCACAAGTTGTGTGTTAGTTGGCCTCGTTTCCAGACTAGATGTCTAAAAAGAGCGACTGGGAGCGAGCGAAGGGAGGTTTCCACCAGCGGTGTCTGGAGAAAAGGGAATTTCCTTTCATTCAGTGACATATAAAAGATACTCTGTGTTGCTAAAAATGGCTGGAGGCTTGGGAGACACGAACGGCATCTGCTAAATGAACATTTCTTGGAAATAAGAGGTTAAAATGCTTCTGCTTCTGCTCAGAGTCTGAATCAGATTCAACTGTTCTTTCTTATTTCCCCATTCATTATTGTTCGCAGGGAGACATGCAGCCAACGTTATGCAGGATCTGCAGAGTATGACATCATCAAAGCACTGCCCGAACATCAGTTTAATAAGAGAAGACATCTCTCTCTTGGACAACGCCACTCACTTTGTTTTCCTAACGACATCCTGCCTTTCTTTAAGAGGCTCAGAGTGCCAAGCTGGTGTCTTCTTGATCAATGAAATGCTACTAAAAGTCTCCAAAAGTAACCGAATAACTCAGGTCACTAATGCTTAAAGTGCTCTAATGGACTGCAGAAAACATCCCTTTTTTCTCACACGCGCTCTCTTGAAGTTTCTATTTGATTTATTTCTAAAACAATTCAATTTTTGCTTTTAAAGTGCATATTTCTTTCAAGCATATGAGCTAAAATGAACACTTTTCCTCCCCTCTTCAAAGAAGTTTGTTTCTGGTTGAAGGAAAGAAGTGATGATGGGAAGTGATTTGTAGATGAACGGACGTCACGGGATGAAACACATGAAAGATAAGATGCAACTTTTTTCTGTTTTTATATTTTCTCAAATCAGATAAGCCTTCTCTGGTCTCGACTTACGGAATCATCTCTTTGATCGGGTTCATGATAACTGGTTTTTAATTATTTTTCTTGATTTATCTTTCAGTAGACCACTTTATTTCTCAGTTTCTATTATGTCCAACCAGTCAGAGCTGAGTGGCTTCATAGTTACTGTAGTCTAATGGAATGTGGTTGCACAGATAAGATGGTCAATCACAACACTTAAAGTAAGTTCATGTTGGTTGTAACTCCAGTCCCCAGTTAACAGAGGAATCTGAATACTGAAAGCAGTATTACTGCCTACAATACATAAGTGCTGCCATAAAAGTTGCCTGAAAAATAGTTTTACTGTCTGAATCATTGCTTTGACAACAATTTCTACAAAACTGGGAGAAAGTTGTGCAGTTCTAAGCTATTCGTTCAATTCTGCACTTTTATTTATTTATTACCTCCACCAAAGGCGAGGTACTGTTTTCGGTTGCGTCTGTCTGTCTGTCTGTCGGTCGGTCTGTGGACATCCTTACTCAAAAACTTGTGGACGGATTGTCATGACATTTTTACCACATGTGGGTACTGGACCAAGGAACACACCTTTAAATTTTGGTGATGTTCCGGATCACGATGCGGATACAGGAATTTTCTTTCTTTTAATCCTCTCAGATCGGCAAAGCTGCGATGCTTTCACAGGGCTTCTGTAAAAAACTGTGACAGCTTTCAGAGTTTGGACTTCAAACTTTATAAAAGTAATGTTAAAACCAGATGTAATGATGAATAATTCTTGCCATAGTGTGCACATTTTTACGTGTTTGGTGCGCATTTAGAAAACGTTTTGTGACCAGGAAGTGCGTGACTGTACTATGAAACCTATTTTTCCCATTTAAGGCATCAATGCCAACCACTGAATCATCGTGCTGTACCCACTTCAGGCCAGAAGCAGGGTAAAAACAACCAAACATTCACACTTAACCTATCTACCTACCTACCTACCTACCTACCTTCCTTCCTACCTACCTACCTACCTACCTACCTACCTACCTACCTACCTACCTACCTACCTACCTACCTACCTACCTACCTACCTACCTACCTACCTATCTATCTATCTATCTATCTATCTATCTATCTATCTAACTCAGAAACTGGTCTCTGGTGCATCAGATATGTTTATAAATCTGCACACATTTTCTGATCAGAGCTCTTAAGCAACAGCAAAGAAAAAAGATGTTTGGTCTAAACTAGAAATGATTTAAAGAGAATCGATGTGGAGGGCATTAATGAAACCAGCATTAATTAATGAGATTAAGCCCGAGTCATTTGACTTCCTGTTCAGGGTTCAGTTCAGCGATCAGAGCACAGCTCAGAGTCTCAGGTGGCAGCCAGATAATATGTCTTCTCCAAAATTATGTTAATACGCTCAGTTTCTCTCAGCCGAGGCAGACACAACAGGAGAAAAGATTCATCGCATGGCTCTGCTGCCATGGCAACTATTCAAGGTAACTCATCTGCCATCATAACAGCGACGAATGTTAGGTTAAAATATCAGAAATTAACAGCCGGAGTAATAGAAGTTAACATTTCTGATATTATAATAAAACACACGTCATCATTCTAGACATGTTGGACGAACAGGATTTGATCCTTTCAGCAGCAGATTATTGATTCATCTTCACAATAAGACCATTTAAATGTGTCAACAGGAGGAGAAAAACAGGAAATACTGTTGAGGTAAGACAAATTATCTAATCTAATCTAATCCAATTAGTTTGATGAATGCTTCAGCACATGAATCCTATAAATGGCATGGTAATTTAAAGCTAAATTAAAATTTGCACCATTAGTTTCTGCGATTCTGACAACGTTGCTGCTTAGAAACTGTTTCCACATGTTTGCAGAGGAACTTTATCCAAACCGGGCCGAGCCAGCAGGGTCTGATGGCCACTTACAGCTCAATCTGGTGCTTTTATGCAAATTACACAGTGGAGCAGGAAATACCAGCCTGGACCCACAAATACCTGAACAAGCACTCGGGAACCGCATGCTTCTGCAAACAGGACATTATCTGGACCGAGACAAAGAACAACAAGGAGAACAAAACAACAAATATGTGGAGGAATTACTGTCCGTATTCAAAACTGCCTTTCAATTTTTACAACAATGTTTCTTGTTTTGTGCTCCACCCATCTACATTTTGTGAAACACAGCACTGCTTGTGCATTTTATCCTTCCTCCTTGTATAAAATTTACAGTAAAATGTTGAAAATCTAAACGAAGAGAATTTTTTTTGTTAAAGTTATTTTTTTTTCATGGTGAGAATTTTGATGTATAAGGCTTTTATTCATTATATTTTGACAAAATGCAATTTTTGTTAACATTTTAGTCAAAACACTATATTTGCCTTTTTTTCCAT
>NW_013953024.1:185559-188925 GCF_001266775.1 Austrofundulus limnaeus | reverse complement strand
CACTTCAGGTCCCTTGTGGAATTTTCTAAATCTCACTGCCAATTTACAAACATTCCCAAACAAAATGAAATAGTTTTTACATTATTTTTTACGTTTAGAAACCAGGTTGACCAATTAAAATACTTAATATAATTCATTGGAAACAGAAATCTACATCATACCTGCCAACATCTGCTGACAGCAACCAGGAACACCTCTTCATGTTAACGAGCAGCTGTGGAGTGAAGCAGTTCTAGGGGGGGTCCAGCAGTATACGCTCCAGGAAAATTTTGTAACCATTTCCCAGCCATTTGAAGAGTATTCTTACAGGAATCTTGAGATTAATAAAAACATTTTAAAAATCCGCATTTTATGAAGATAACGTGAACTTTATCTAGGACTGTATTGCACCTTATTAAAAATAAATGCGGTCCCACGGCCCTCTGCGGCCCAAAGTTAAAAACTGTTGTTCTTTTGAAGCCCTCAAGGTGGCGTCCGCAGCCTACAGGTTAAGAATCTCTGGTTTAGACAACTTTTCAATTCATTTTTTAGATTGCTATGAGAAAATCATGATAGCAGTTATAACTAGACATGGGTTTTTACGATGTAAAAACAAGTGTGCATTGCCATGTAGCATGGCTTTGCCTGCAGCACTGGACTTGCAGAATGAACTTTGACCAAGTTCAAATGTGTTTTCTAWACCAGCTTGTGCCTGTCACGTCAGCAGGTGTTTGTAATTAAGGTAAGTGAGTGACAATATGAAGTTTGAAGAGATTTTTTGTTAAAGTTGCGTTTGCTGGGTTTTGAAACCTGATCTCCCACATGAAAGCCCATGACATAGACCGTTAGAATGTTGGAGCTGTGGCAGGTTGTGGTGCCAGGGGTTGGTTTGTATGTGTGCAGAAAGAGGCCACATTGCCAATACAATTATTGACACTAAACTGCATAATATTACAACAATAGAACAGTATTAAGATAATGATATATTAAAACATCAAAATACAATCACATTAGTATTGTAAACACTGAACTATTGAGATTAAATATAAAAACTATGGTGCAGTACCAAGTTGAGTACAGCTAGGGCCAGTATTGGACCATTACAAGGCCCCATTGACTCCCATTTTATGAATTCGGAATAAAGTTTCAACAGTAATATTTCAAAAACTACAAGTTGTACAGGTACCAAAAGGCATAGCAATCATTTGGCACAGGACCTTTACAGTTAAAAATTACAATGACAGCTGTAGGACAATGTAGGCAGGAGCATTGGACTTTCAGAATGAACTGTGACCAAGTTCAAATGTGTTTTCTATACCAGCTTGTGCCTGTCACGTCAGCAGGTGTTTGTAATTAAGGTAATTGTGTGACAATATGAAGTTTGAAGAGATTTTTGTTAAAGTAGCAGTAGCTGGATTTGAACCCTGATCTCCCACATGAAAGCCCACAGTGCTCATCATGAGACTATAGGAGATGTGGCAGAGGATAATCCCAGGGATTGTATTGTATGTAAACAGAAAAAGTTTACCTTGCCAATGCAATTATTGACACTTAAATGCAATATATTACAGCAATAGGACAACATAAAGACAGTATTACAGTAAAACATCAAAATACAATCATACTAATATTGTAATCACTGAACTACTGAGTTTAAATATTATGAAACTATGGTGCAGTACCATATTGTGTAGAGGCAGCAGGGGGCAGTATTGGACCAATACAAGGCTCCGTTGACTGCCATTATAATTTATTAAACATTAATATTTCAAAAACTATAAGTTTTACAGGCACCAAAAGGCATAGCCATCATTTGGCACAGGAGCTTTACAGATATAAATTACAATGGCAGCTCTAGGACAAAGTATGCAGGAGGAGAAGCATGGCAAAGTGGAGATGACTTGGATGGGAAATGAATCACAATAGTGTGCGTTGCATTGGCAATGCACACTGATAACCAATAAATTGTGCACTTTAAAACAAATGCTTTATTTTTTCCCTATGCTTGGCAAAGTAAGTGAAAGATTAGATGGCAGCTTTTTAACTTGAAGGCACTTGAAGTGGAGAGATGAATCCTGAGACAAAGGAAATACGAGGAAAAGAAAACGCAAGGTGACTGTAGAGCAGAGAAACAGTCTGAAAAGGGACAAAGATAAAAGCTTTAAAAAAAGAGGGGTAAAGCTGTTGGAAGAGAAACAAGAAGGTGTGTTAAAGCACAACAAGAGAAAAGGTGAGAAGTTGAACGCTGTGTAACCAGGGAGCAGAGAAGTCTGGAAGAAAAGGATGTGAAACTCAACAACAAAATTGAATTGAAGCCCAGAGGAGGGAAAGAGAGACGAATCTAATCTGATAAAGTCAGAGAAGCAGGAGGCAAAAAGAAAAGAAAGAAAAACCAGAGAAGCATATTTATGTGGTAAACAACAAAAGAAAAGACGGGAAAGAGACGGGTGAAAGAGAGAAGGAGGTGGGAAAGATGGCAGCAAAAACCTGATAACATGATTCTGATCTGAAGAGGATCTGCTGCCCAAACGTGCTCCTCAGAGCCGTGCATGTTTCTGAGTAATATCCTGTTACACACGGGTCAAAATGCTCCGACAGGAAAAGTCGAATGAGATGAGATCATTATTGAACAAAGCCTTTCATTTTGCATGCTTCAGATAACGTGGCTGCTTTTGTGTTTGATTCGTCCAACAATCACGCACACTGATGCTGCTGCTGGACAACAGTAAACAGGTGTGGTGACTGCAGGCAGGTGCTGAGTGACAAAACGACAAGGACCTGTTTGATTAGTGATTCTTTACTTTTGAGTCACAAATAGTTGTAAAACTCAAAACCTGCCAGGCAATAACTGCACGATCTGCTGACTTAGCTGTTTTTATGGAGTTATGTGAAAGACATGAAGCTTTAAAAGTTGTTTTATGTAGTGTCACATTGAATTTTAAAGAGCAGCATTTGGGCTGCCGTTTGTAAAGTTACACAGTCAAAAATTACCACCAATATTTTTGTTTTATTTAGCCTTTTATAAAGAGAAAAAGAACAGATTTAATTTTCAAAGTCAGTTTTTGACCATATGATTAAATGTCATAGTTTATAAACTAAACATTTAACTTACAAATTAAATATTTAGTTAACAAGCTAAATATTTAACTTGTGACTTAAATATTTTTGTTTTGGGCTAAATATTTGGCTTGAAACAAATGTTTAGCTAGCTACCTAAATATTAACTTGCCAGCTGAATATTTAAGTTAAATATTTAGGTGGCTAGCTAAATATTTAAGCTGCAACCAAAATATTTAACTTAAATATTCAGCTACTGTAGCTACGTAAATATCTAGGCAGCTACCTAAATATTTAGGTAGCTAGCTAAATATTTAAGTTAAATATTTT
>NW_013953024.1:184017-185065 GCF_001266775.1 Austrofundulus limnaeus | reverse complement strand
AAATCAGTCTGAAAACAAGATCAAAAAGACTTTTTGGCTGATATAAGGTTTTAAAACTTGGTTAGGTGGACAGTTTTTGCAGTGTTGTTATTTAGCAGTTCTTACATGTGTTCTCTGTGCCCTTCAGTTTTAAGTGTTGTTGCCACAGCATTTATTTTTGTTTTATAATTTTATTTTTGAGCTACTTGTCTGTGAAAATAAACTGTAAACTGTTTTTTCCCCTTTCAAATTTAAATAACTGCTATTATTTCAGACAATATCTTTGGTTTGCTCCTGTAAAGTTGTTATAAAGAATATTGCTCTGCAACCAAAATGTCTCGGTTTTCTCTAAATGTCAGCAGTTTTAAAAGGAACATCTCAGTCAAAGTGAACAGATATAATAAACCTGCAGGAACAACTCGAGCTGAAGCTGTAAACAAGAATTATCCAGTCCAGCTGTCACCTGCTGTTGTGTAAAAAAATAAAATCACATTTTATCACTTTCCTCACTCAGGCTTTTATCAAAAGTGATTCTGTGTTAAATCCTCGCATCACCTCCCCCAGCCTGCAGGGATTTCCCACCTCTGCATTGGCAGCGTCCTCCCCGAAACTCCTACCTTTATTTAATCAAAAGGAATTATTTCTCAGATAGATTAACAAAAGACCGTTTTAGATGCCGGCGTCGGCTCGCCGTTCCCTCAATCTCCCGTCGGCATTAGCGTGTCTGTCACGTGCAGCAGCCGCGGCGTGGGCGCACGACCGTGTGAAACCAACTTCACGAGCGGGAAACAAAAGCTCTTATGAAGGCTTTAACCGTGCGCTCGTACGTGCACGTGCACGCGGGGCTTATTATCATGACTCCTGATACCCAGCAGCTGCCTCCGACAGACTGATTACAGATTTTTTTTAGTCTTGGAGTCTGGCAGTGAATAAGAAATCCCCATAAATATTGATCTGAAGATAGAGCTCAAACCTTATAACAGAATGTACACTGAAAAAAAGGATTTTTGGGTGTAGTAACATTTATTTCATTATTCTTTTAAATTTGACAAAAATAATCAAAATTTCT
>NW_013953024.1:181974-183087 GCF_001266775.1 Austrofundulus limnaeus | reverse complement strand
AAGGTTCTTCAAAACTGCCACCTGGTGGTGAAGTGTTGAACTACAACAAGAGCTACACCTCTCTCTGTAGCTGTGAGGTGTCATGTTACAATATTCTGCTTGATGCATGTGCACTGTTATAAAGAACTTGTAAGATTTACTTGAAAAAATCCTTGTAACAATTTGCACTAATGTTTAAGTAAATTTAAACGCTACAAATTCATGTAATATTTACTCATCATTATCTAGTAAAAGTTATTAAAAATTTAGCTAAAGATTTGTGAATAAATCAGGTAAATTTTACTTAATTTGATCAATTATTTGTTGCAAGATTTAATAGAGCAAATTAAGTAAAATTTACTTGATTTATTCACAAATCTTTAACTATATTCTTAATAACTTTTACTAGATAATGATGAGTAAATTTTACTTCAATTTGTAGCATTTAAATTTACTTAACAAACGTTAGTGCAAATTTGTTAGAGGAGTTAGAAGTTATTTTTTTCAGTGTATCAGGATCTCCATGGTGGAGACGTTGGATCTTTAATGAAACATTTCCAGCAACATCCGAGCTGCAGGGATGAATCCAGAAGGAGGAGGGGGTAGATGGGGCATTGAACTATAAAGATGAGGATCATGGTTTACCTGGTGGGAGTAATAACTGCTGCTGGGCCAATCGTTAAGTTTACAAAGCTCCAGTAATGGAACATTAATAATCAATGTGCATCGAATCCAAATGGTTTCAGATGAGAAGCTCAGCTAAACGGCTGCGGTTTCACTGCATTAGAGAAAAGACAAACAGCAGAGCAGATATAACGAAGCATGAAAAGCCCCTCTGATTGATTCTTTCAGTCGTACAAGAGGCGCAGGTCAGGTGTGACGTTGTGTGTTTACAGGTGTTGAATAGTTTCCTCTGCAGCTCTATTGAGTGACAGTTTGATTATTGGCTCAACGCGTATTTAACTTTCATTGTGTATCTATTAGCTGCCAAGCCACGCGGACGGCTTTGTCCATCCTGTTAAGACGCTCATTAAAGGAGCAATTTCATGTAAAATCAACTTTTTTGAGTTTTATATCATGTTATAATGTTATACTCTCATAAAAACATGTCCAAAGCCTTGCTCTGACTCATTC
>NW_013953024.1:178918-179894 GCF_001266775.1 Austrofundulus limnaeus | reverse complement strand
ACCCGACCCCGGATAGGGGGAAGAAGATGGATGGATGGATGGATGGATGGATGGATGGATGGATGGATGGATGGATGGATGGATGGATGGATGGATGGCATTAAAGGAAGGGAGATGTATAGCTAACCTAAGGCTAGATGACGTGGCTAAAAATATATTATAACCGTTTTGTGTCAATTGATAATATTTATTTAGTTTTTTATTTTTATTTTACCTGTTTGAATTAAGGATCAGGATAAAAAAGGTAATCCGAAAAAATCTGATTTTTTGCCACCCACATGAACTGACAAATGTGATTTATTCAAATCCAACCCAGGTCTTTTCAGCAGTGTTTATAAGGTACCACAAAGTGATACTTGAGTAAAAGTACAAGTATTTTACCAAAAAATGACTTTGGTAAAAGTTAAAGTCTCCTTTAGGAATATTGCTTGAGTAAAAGTCTTAAAGTATCTGATACGTAATTGTAAACATGCTGGTATCAGGCCCGGTGTCCTTATCCCGTCTCTACATCAGTTTGGGGGGTCCCAGACTGGAAAACATTGAAGACCCCTGCTATAGGGTGTAAAACTGACTAAATCAGATCATGAAATTTTAGAAAAACCAACAAAATATTTTTGATGCTTAAATCCATTGAAGCACTTTAAAACCAAGACAAAAGTGAAACAGATGGTTGCTTAAATCCACAAATTAATTAGTTTTTTGTGTAATTTTTTGAAACAAATGAGCCATCGAGTCATGTGGCCAAACTTACCACTAATACTTGTTTGGGTAGAAAAGAAATCCTAGAAATACTTCAAAGTAAGATGTTTTTTTAATGTATTTTTAGAAGTTCTCATTTTAAGCTTCAAATCTGTATTTAAATGAAAAACAAGCTGTTTAAACGTGTTGAGTCTTACTCTTATTGTGGCAGGGATGTTGAATGGAAGAACGCCGCAGGAAGCTAAGCGTGTGTGTGTGTGTGTGTGTGTGTGTGTGT
>NW_013953024.1:176232-178105 GCF_001266775.1 Austrofundulus limnaeus | reverse complement strand
CCGCACCAGAGTTCGTTTGGAAGTGAACCAAGACCACCTCAACAAGCGGGTCTCGGTCTGGTTGTTTGATCCGCACCAGAGTTCGTTTGGAAGTGAACCAAGACCACCTCAACAAGCGGGTCTCGGTCTGGTTGTTTGATCCGCACCAGAGTTCGTTTGGAAGTGAACCAAGACCACCTCAACAAGCGGGTCTCGGTCTGGTTGTTTGAACCGCACCAGAGTTCGTTTGGAAACGAACCGAGACCACCTCAAAAAGCGGGTCTCGGTCCGGTTGTTTGATCCGCACCAGAGTTCGCATGAGTGTATTCACACCTGCAGAAAAGGTCCGGACCAACGCTGGAAACGAACTCTGGTTCGTTTAAAGCGGAGCAAATTATCAGGTCTGAATACGACCTTAGAGGCGCTATAGAGCCTCTAGTGTTTAGACATGGAACTGCATCCAGCTGACGCTGGATGCAGTTCCATGTCTAAACACTAGAGGCGCTTGATTATTCTTGAAGTAAGAAAAAACTGAGTCAAATCAAGTATTTCAAGAATCTTACCAAGTAAAACGTTCTTTCTCCACTGGCAGAAATGTTTGACTTAATTAGAGTCAAATTTTCAGACTAACAAGACAAATAATCTTACACATTCTGAAAACAAGATGATTATTCTTACACAATCAGTTCTTGTTTAGTAAATCAGTCTGAAAACAAGATCAAAAAGACTTTTTGGCTGATTTAAGGTTTTAAAACTTGGTTAGGTGGACAGTTTTTGCAGTGTACAAAACCCTCTATTTCCAGTTTTCTTTTCAATCGTTCACATTTTATTCTCCATTTTTAAATGTTCTCCTTCAATCTTACGCATCCTAAATTTCGGCGCTTGGATCTTTCTTTCATTTCTTGCACCTGCATTCGCCCCCGGGCGGAGCGAGGAGAACAACAAATGGCTGCTTTTTACCAATATCCAGAATCAACTTCATGACTGTTTTCTTGGTTGCCACACATTAATGCAATAAAGAGAAGCTGCTTAAACTTCTTCACAACTTGGTAATTATGTTGACAATCTTACAGCTTTAATGCACACAGCACAGCGGGCTCCGTAGTTTAGTTTCCAACTATTTATGCAAACTCTAAAACAAACACACAAAAAAGACATTTAACTCATTTAGAAGATTGCCATTTAATCTGCAAAGTCCCTTTAAGCTAGAACTGCTTATTATTCTTTATTAAAGCAACCTTTTTTCTCCCAGCACTGTGACCAGGCTGGCAGAGAGTGATAGCTCTGTCAAACACTTCTTTACAAAATAACTGCTTTAATTAGAGAGAAAACTAACTGTATCCTTCTCATTATTGCTGATCATATAACAGGGAAGCTTTGAAAACAACTTAAGAACCTGATTTTTTTTCAGTTAATTGGTTTGTTGGGTTAGAAAGGCTGAACGTCATCTTGATAGAATTCATTACTGTCAGAAAACAGACAATAAAAAATGAATCTAAAGCATTTTAGTCAAAAGCTTTTTGCGGGTTTAGATGTTCAGGGTGGGTCGGAAGTTTCAGGACACACTTTTATTTTAGAAACGAAAGGGAACATAAATAACTGAACACCCCCAGCCACTAACGGGTGATGGGGGTCTATCTTTTAGGCTGCGTCCAGAACATGGCTGAGAGCTTTAAAGCCGCCATATTGGCACAAAGGCAAATTTTTCCCAAAGGCAAAGGGGACATTTAGCATATTGTCGAAGACCAAAACTGTCTCAGAAATTGGTTGCCGCAACCAGATATGCAATATCTCTTGTGAAAAAGAAAAAAATAGTATAGGTCTTCTGGACGGGTTCTTCTCTAATGAAACGTTTCGTCTCTCCTCCAAGAGACTTCTTCAGTCTGAGAGTTTC
>NW_013953024.1:172344-174086 GCF_001266775.1 Austrofundulus limnaeus | reverse complement strand
GTTGTACCTAACACATTATCATTTACATTTACTCAAGTCTATTTGAATCCAACACCAAGTAATAATTTATTTATTTCCTTTATTTAACCAGGAAAGTCCCATTGAGATTAAAAACCTCTTTTTCAAGGGAGTCCTGGCCAAGAGGCAGCATGATGATGTAAATACAATAAAAATTAAACCAAAATTTAGAATAATTATCATTTTGATCCATACATTAGTAATGTCTGACCGGTCCTCGTGTCTCTTTATGTTCAATAAATTGGGTCCCGAGGCTAAAACGGTTAAGTACCCCTGGTTTAAAGGACAGGTCCCCTCACCCGTTACTTGCTGGGGTCTTCAGATATTTCACTTTTTCTTTTTTAAATAAAAGCGTCCTGACACTTGTGCTCACCCTGTACTGATCTCCCCTCTTCAACTGGACTCTGCCATGACTGTATGCAAAGCAGTGTAAATGTAACGGTGCTGAAATGAACTGGATTAAACTGGTCTGTATTCATGAACTGAACTGGAGTGGGCTGCACAGTGGAAGTGTTGTTTAGCACCAAGAAAGTCACACATTCTGTGGGTTTGCAGTCCTCACAGATGCACAGGTCCTCTCCAGGTACTCCGGTTGTCTCATCGGGCACTCCCACTTCTCTAAAATATCCTTAAGTTGTTTTGAATGTGGCCCTGTGATGGGCAGGTCCCCCCTCCCCCCAAACAGAAATAAATTCCACCTATTTGGGGATTCTTCTGTAATTTCAGTTGTTTTAGATAATAATTGCTTTTGTCGATTTTAGTTTCATAAATCTGTTCCCAGCTCACCACTCTCTGATCACATGTCAGTCTGGCCCGTTTGAATAAATACCTCTGGTTTCGTGTACTGTCTGTTAGCTGCACGCACACATGATTTACCTGAACCTCTCGTGCATGGTAGGCGATGATGAGTCCCAGCAGGATGACTGTGGACAGGCTGATCAGACACTTCAGCGCCAGAGAGTACATGGAGCTCTGCAGAGAGAAAACAAAGACCCTCATCATTAGAGATGTACAACAACAACACACTCATGTCACATGAAATGTGTCATGGTTTACAGTTTACAGGACGTGCCCAACTCAAGGCCCGCGGGCCAAACGTGGCCTGCCATGGCATTTTATGTGGCCCATGAGAGCTTCAATGATGTATTGATGATGTGTTCCAGTTGTACTGGAACTCAAAATCCTGAAGCCGGACTGACGTCAGTTCCGCTGAAAGAGTCCCAGTTTCACACGTCGGACAAACAGTTTCAATTATTTTGCTCTGTAGCAATAACAATTACAATAATAGTGCTCTACGAGGCCTTTTGAGTGTGCAAATAGTGTTAAAACATATATTTTAATAACCACTATAAAGCACTATAATTATGTTTGACTTAATGTAAAATAAACAACACAGAACTGCTAAAAAACGTAAAAATAAAGAGCTTCATGTGCGCGGCAGCCATGTTGAAATGATGATATAACGCATGCTTGGGCTGCTTGGGTACGGTTGCACTGACCTCTCAACTCAAAATTACGACCTGTGGGATAAATGAATTTGAATTGCTCAGATCAAATCTGAATGTTCATAATTTGAAACTGAATGCATTGGTTTGAAAATAAATTTCACTAAATTGAAACTGAATTTAAAGTTTTGTATCTGAATTAATTTGCTTTGAAACTGTATTTTGGTTTATTAAAAATTCAGTTTGACTACTTTCACTTTCAGTTCCATAATTCAGATT
>NW_013953024.1:164458-172330 GCF_001266775.1 Austrofundulus limnaeus | reverse complement strand
CCTATATGTAGAAAATGTTACATTTATATCACATCATGGATCACATATTGATCAGATGCTGCTGCTGACTGATCCATGATAAATGTAACAGTTGTCCTCCGACCTTCGAGGACAACTGAACGCAGCACAATGCATGGACCATAAACTACATCTCCCAGAATGCATGTTGATTATTTTACCCGTGAAATGATGGCCTCCCACCACTAGGTGGAGGTGCACAGAGTTCAAAAGTAGCTGAAGTATTTCCTCATGTTAAAGCTCCATTCAGCTGCATGTTCATTTGTAACTTTTGTTGCGAGCCTCTGGTTTCTCCTGTCCAAAACACTGGAGGAAAATCCCAAACGGCATTTACAAAATGAAAGCAGAGGAGGAGTCTCTATGTGTGGCCCTGTGATGGACTTGCGACCTGTCCAGGGTGTACCCCGCCCCTCGCACTGTGACTGCTGGATATGGGCACCAGTGACCCACGCGACCCTGAAAAGGAAGAAGCGTGTACAGAAAATGGATGGATGGATGGATGAAAGCAGAGGAGGAGTCTCTATGTGTGGCCCTGTGATGGACTTGCGACCTGTCCAGGGTGTACCCCGCCCCTCGCACTGTGACTGCTGGATATGGGCACCAGTGACCCACGCGACCCTGAAAAGGAAGAAGCGTGTACAGAAAATGGATGGATGGATGGATGAAAGCAGAGGAGGAGTAGAACGGTAGTATTCGACCCACAGATGTGTGTCTGGAGTCGAGCTGTAAATCCTCTTCTTGCCTGCTTTGATGGGCCTGATAATCAATGCACCAGGGAACGTCCAATCAATGCAGCTCACAGCGCTTCAGTGGCTTCTTTTAACCCACTCACCTCTCACTTTACAGAAAAGGAAAACTGCAATATAAAACAAATCCACCCCCCACACCCCGACACACACACACCCCGACACACACACACCCCGACACACACACACCCCGACACACACACACACACAACCTTTTATTTCTATCCTTATTAGGACCGCTCATTGACTTCCATTCATTTCAGTCATTTCTGTAGACCTTACCCTAAACCTAACCCAGAAATGGTTTTCAATTATTTTAGGACTGGTCTTTGGTCCCCAAACGGTTGCTGGTGTTTATACCAGAAATGGTCCAGTAACACTTTACAATAAGGTACACAAAAAAAACTGAGTAGTTACTCTTGGTGTCATTGTAATGTTTCAATCAAAAAAAATAAACAAAATAATAATAATAATAATAATAATAATAATAATAATAATAATAATAATAATAGACCATGAAGATCCCCTTTTTAAAGAGTTCCCTTTCGTTGTCACTTCCTGTTTCACTTTTGTCACAAGGAAAAAAATACTAAATAAATGCCCGGCATCATGTGACAAAATGGGTAATATCATGTCACACTTTTCGTATCTGTAGAAAATAGACGTCAGACTTATTAAACTTTCTATAAATCTGTTAAACTTTCAAATCCAGTTTGATTATTTTTCTTGTCTTCACCTGATTTTTTTTCAGGCACAAGAAGGACAAAAAGGGATTTGGTGGAGAAGTCATGTCAGCCCACTTCACTTCCGTTCCTCTTTGCTCCTCTCATCCGTCCTCGTCATGCACCGGAAAGTCTGGAGACAAGCTTGGAGCATTTCACTCAGAGCAGTCCAGTCTGTCAATTTGTCTGTCTGTCAGCTGGACCTATAAAAGTACTGTGGAAATGCACGCTTGCTACTGGTTTACTTGGAAATTTTAATTCAAAACGTATGTTATGATAAGATTTAAACGGAGCTCTCACTAATTGGAACATTATTTCAACAACATTTACTTCAAATATAAAAACAAAGACTGTAAAAATACTGTAGGATGTTTAGTTTTTATAATTTTTAAACTAAAAGTTTAAAAATATATTTTAACACGGACGGGGCCATTTTATTTGCACACAAAGCATTCTGGGTAAATGATGACGTGGATAGGTCCTCGGTGCGAGGCTGCTAGCGAGCTATATCCACCCTGAAGGTTAATCTTGGACAATATCTGATGATCGACTCTTTTAAATGAAACCAGAGAGCGTTGACAGAGAGGAGAAGGTAGAAATGACTCAGCCTGGAACTGAAAATGTGGATGGAGGACAACAGGTTAGCTTGTTTGTCGTGCTAGCGCCGAGCTAATATAAGGCAATATACTGTGAGGGCTAGCGCGAAGGCTAACAGGCTAATCTGAGGTTGTTCTTCCATGAAGCAGCTCTGTTGTCCTCCATCCATATTTTCAGTTCCAGGCTGAGTCATTTCTACCTTCTCCTCTCTGTCAACGCTCTCTGGTTTCATTTAAAAGAGTCGATCATCAGATATTGTCCAAGATTAACCTTCAGGTATAGCTTGCTTTGCTAGCAGCCTCGCACCGAGGACCTATCCACGTCATCATTTACCCAGAATGCTTTGTGTGCAAATAAAATGGCTTCGTCCATGTTAAAATATATTTTTAAAAATTTACAAAACTAAACATCCTACAGTATTTTTACAGTCTTTATTTTACAGTTAAAATAAATGTTTATCAAATAAAGTTTAATGTTACAACTAATCGTGGATCCCTTTAAATACACTACTAGTTTAATGTTTTTCTTCTCACTCCACTGGTTCCATGCATAATGGTGACTTTATCCACTGTTTGTAGACACCTCACAGAAAGCAAACAGATAAATTAAATTGATAAATTATGAAGACTTTGATTATACAAATGGGAACAAGCAGGTGCACAAAAAATACATGTGGAAATTGAACAATTTTGGAAGGAACAGAAGCACATTGTGGTATTTATAGAAGTAAAGTACGTCCACATGCAAGTATGCAGCAATCTGTTTGTTTCAGTTTATTATTAGTCCATTCATTCAGACCTCTGACCATTGATTCAGAAATGCCTCCTGATGGAAACTAATGAACCACTGGCAGCCCATTAGAATGGAAATGTGATGTTGCTGTGGTATAGACAACAGAAACAAGACACTGGTCACCGTGTAATGGGCGTACTTGTGGAGGGGGGAAAAACAAAAGAATGGCAGTTAGCCAACGAGGGATGGGGGGCTTGAAGAATGAGACGGGGGAGAGAGAGGACACGAACTCACAGAAAGTCACATTTCAGCTCACCGGTGGGATTGTGTTTAAACAGATCTGCTGCTGAGAGCCAGAGCTGAAACCTGCCTTTTTCTCATTAGCTCCACAGCGTTTCACTTCCTTCGCATCTAGATGACTTCTGAGAGGAAGTGGGGCGGGGCAAATACAACCCAGACGTAAAAACTGAGTGAGAATATAATGCAGATATCTATTTCTTTTTATTTTTGTCTCAAACGTTGGCGTCTCGTTGATTTTGAGCATTTTTTTAGCGACACATAAACGGTGCAAATGTTTTAATAAACCTCTCAACTGGAAATTATTCCAGTGAGGATTAACAAACCAGACTTTGCGTGTATTTAATTGCTCGTTTGATGTTGAATTAATACCATTAAGGCCAAGAAGCATCTATGGAGGCCCCAAACACACATGCTAATCCAGAATGCTCTGTGTCACAGAGGAGAGGCTGAGTAATCTGTGTGTAAACTCAGATTAAGGAAGCGATCGATGATGCCTGCGTACTGCAGCTCCGAGACACATCTGATGTGAAATGTAGTCATCTTGAAGCGTCTCTCTCTCCTCAGCAGGCTGCTGCACTCATGTGACCTTGCCGAACACGATGATGAATGCACTCCAAAGGATTTTTTGTCTGTTTTTATGTGTAATACATTCTGCAATTCAAAACCTGCCGTCCTTGAGCCGATGTGGACAAATGAATCAGTTTAAAGTGTGGGTTGTAGAAAGCAGAACACTGACGGCTACGAGCTTCACAAAATCAGTTGAAGTGAATTTTTTTTCTTTTTTTGGATTTTCAATGAAAAGTCTGAAAGCCAACGCCATTTAACAGCTATTTATGTTGTTTCTGCTTTACAGATAAATAGATGGTGATATGTTTTCCTCTCAGGTTTATGCTGTTTTATTGGTAACTGTAAAACAAATATGTTGTGGTTTTTCTAGTTGAAATTTATGAAAAAAAAAAAACAGAAGAATCGAGTCAGTCAGGAAACTCTGTGAATCCTAATACTCAAATATTTGCACCAAATTCCAAAGCAGTCCATTCAGTTTTTTATTTATTTGTTTATTTATTTTGTTAAAACGGGAAAACAAATGTTAACTTTTAAAGTGTCTGTGACATGCATGTTCTTCAAACACAAAAAGTCGATGAAAACATCTTTATATTTAAGAAAGTTGGATAATACACAATTTAACCCATTTTGTCTCATAACTGACATATTTTCTTTTGAACTTGGCTCAGCCAAAGTCAAACAGGAAGTGACATCAAAGGGGAACTCTTTAACAAAGAAAACTCTCTGGTCTTTGTTTATTGAAACAATATTAATTGAACTCTGACTCGCTCTGACAGAGACTCAAAATAATCTAAAGAAACATCAGATTCTTCTCTACAGTCTGTGTTGTTAGCTGTTGTAACAACGCTCTGTTTACATTCAGACATCCCCCTCTGACATCACTTCCTGTTACTTCACAGGCAAATATCTCAACAACTGTTCGTCTCAGTTACATCAAATTTATTTTTGCAATATTTTATCAATGTCCTCTTTCTAAAAATGCATTCATATGTATCACATAAATTTGACATCACAGGCACTTTAAAGGGAAACCTGACTAGTTATAACATTAGACGTTATTTGATGGAGCTGCATCATGGAAGACTCATCTCAAATCTCCTTTTAGCTGCATTTTGCTGGCTATTCTTGCTGTGGCCCAGTTGTACTGGGAAGTGGAAATTTCTAGCTTACAAGTTGTATATTTATACTTGAACGCCCCTCCAGTGGGAAAACCCTGTAGGAAAGTCAAACACAAAGTACTTTTCAGTGTTTATAAGAGGACATATTGAAATGCTGCTGAAGAAATTTATTGGGTTTTGTTTACTTCCTGATGTTTAAAAGCACCACACATTCTGTAGTCTTTTCTTAGGTGATTAATAATCTCTTTATTGCGTGATTATTTTTGATTACATTGATGATTTTATGTACAGACTGCTCTGAGTGGCTATAAGATATGGTCCCCCAGAGCAGGAATAAAAGTAGCTGCATGCCTGAACACATTTTCAACACATAAGTTACTGAATGTCAAAGAAACACTAGATGAAAAGGAATTATGTTGAGAGGATTTGACCCTGGAGCAGGGAAGTGTGTCCCCCCCCCCCCCCCCAGTGATGTCATGGCTTGGAGGTGGGGTCAAGTCTGGAAGCTGTTGTTAAATTTGAGGCTATTTCCTGGTTCCTGGGCTGAATGCACAGAGAACGCAATAAATCCTGTGATTCACATTCAAACATTCAAATATTGGTGTATTTTCTATCTGGTTACAAATTAAGGTAAATGAACATTATTAGTGGTGGGCAGCGCTAATCCAAAAATTAGCACCGCAATTTCTAAAGCGCTTATGAAAATATTTAGGTCTGCAACTTCAAAAGTGCTTATGTCATAGAAAAACTAGCGGAAGCTAATTTTAAAGCGATAGTTCAATTTGACACTTACTAGCTGACAATTCATGTACAATTTATGCACAACACTGCCAACTAGTGGTGTATGAACTCTTTTACAAATTAATCCTACAACTGTCAATTGCTGGGGATGTGATTTCCTGAAACAGACCTTTAGCTCCTGGTGTAAAAATTAAAAAGTTGTTGAGGATTGCTAGTTCGACTGCTTCTTTGTCTTTTTCTTTTGTTTGTTGTAGATTTTTCATTAAAGAGGCATCAATAAAGTAATTTTAAAACTGTTCATTGGAAAACTGAAGTGATGCATTCTGGGTACATGACGGATTTGATTTGTGACGAGAAACAAAAGCACGAAGAACAGGAAACTAGTATCTTCCCTTCAAAATAAGAGCATGGATTTTAAAGTTTTCCATGTAGTTGCACCAGTTGACCACTAGAAGTCAGTCTTCATCAGTATATCATCTTTAAATCATTTCTGCATCTCTAACCCTGTCGGCCGATTGCTTCGACCAATTACGTCAAGTATTGAGCTCCAGCGTTTAAACTTTTTTTTTTTAAAAAAAGGAGCTCCAATTGTAAAGTAAAATAAATCGATACATACAAAATTTAGTATGAATTACAAACATTAACTGTTTTTGCTGGGACAGGGAGTACTAAACACTGCCTTCCTGCTACGTAAGCAGACACAAAGCATTGTGGGAAATCAGAACCATGACCCAAAGCAACAGTCAGCAGGATGTATACCTTCACAATAAGAGTGTTTATCTGGGAGGGGTGCTGTTGGATAGATCACATGTTGTGATTCATTGACAGTCATACCCTCTGCTGTTCAACATAATGATGACTGGTAGATAATTAGTTATTAGTGGTTCTGCATTTTAATTTAAGAAAGCACAAATCTGCTTATGAATTATAAAAATTAGTAAGACCGCTGAAGCACAAATGAAATATTTAGGTCCACAATTAGCGGATTTGTGCTTTAGCGGACTGGTGCCCACCACTGGTGATTATCTTTCACTGTTTCAATGCAGGAATTACCACATAGAGCTCAGTTATTGTTTGTTAGCGGTGAGACGAGGAACGTGACTGTTTGTGTTTTTAGTCAAAGTTAAACAGGAAATGTTGAAGTTTTTTACAACTGAGCCTTAACCATAATGCTCATGTGGCCGTCAGTGAAAAGAGATGATCCACCATATCAATAAGAAGATTAAATAAATTATGTTATAGCCTTGGAGGTTATTAACATTTGACAGTTTTTTTTTTTCAAATAGAGTAAAATATTTTTTCTTTTTTCCAGGTTTATAAGTTGATTATATGGTCACAATGCAGATGTGGGGTTATATTAGTGCGCTCTCATTGTAAAACGCAGATTGCAGTGTTTTGTGTGATAGCAGGTGAGGGTTGAGGTCCACTTTTAAACAGGCCAATTCATCACATGACCAAACAGACGACCGTGCACGATCACGCCTACAGACAATTTACGGCGGCCAACAAATCCAACATGCGTCTCTGGACTGTGGGAGGTAACGTGTGCACCTGGAGAAAACCCACGCAGGCACAACATGCACAACTCCACACAGAGAAGCAGAAAGGCCCCAGCTGGCTGACGGGGTCGGCACCTTCTCGCTGTGAGGCACCACCACAACACAACGATCAACTGAATGACACTTATTTCAGCCAGGTAGAAACTGTGCCCTGAGAGAAACAAACACATGATGCTTTAAGAGATAAAAACTAGAGCTGAGCTGTGGTGAGTGTGATCACAGACCCTGTGGTTAAAGCTCCTCTTCTGAAAACCAAAGTTTATACAGAAACAAAATGAAATGAATGGCTCAGAGAAGCAGTCTGAACATCATCATCTGCACCGTCTGTGTATTTGTTGCTTCATGCAAGAATAAAAGTGCTCCTATTTGAAATTGGCTGAATCATAAATTTGATTAAAACAATATAAGTGGGCAACAAAATAATGTGCACGGCCAAGTATGCAGATTTGCAAGCTGTGCACGTAAATCTGTGATTTTTAAAAACTGGCTGCTTGTTGGTCAGTTGGTCAAGATTTCTGACAGAAAAATAAACACAGAAAATTCATCTTTTTTTGCAATTTTGAGTCGTCAGCTTGTTTGAACAGCTGAAGCCAGTTGTAAAGTAACTGAGTACAAATACTTTGTTTCTGTACTTAAGTAGAATTTTTGTGTATCTGTACTTTACTTGAGTAATTATTTTTCAGCCTGCTTTTTACTTCTACTCCTTACATTTTTTAAAAAACACAAGAAGTAAAAAGTAGTTACTTTTATTTAATTTCTGCTTGTTTTCATT